>NW_020953084.1:0-2316 GCF_900497805.2 Vombatus ursinus | reverse complement strand
CAAGCTGGACGGTTCTCAGAGTCCTGTCCTCTTCTACTGGACGGAGCATTACACTTACAGCACCTTCGCCTCTGTCGTCAATCCAGAACTGTTTCTGGCTACCCAAAAAGATGATTTTGAGCCAGTGATCATGGCAAAAGGGCTACCTGCTCTTGTTCACTTCATAGTGAATGAGGAGTGAAAGCACAGACTTTCCAAGAAGGAAAGACCTCTGCAGCACTCTTGTCATTAGATCGTGTCTTTAAGAGCTGAGAGGGAATATCAAAGGGCTTCTTGTCTGACTGCTCCATTTTGTATGTGGGGAAACTGCTTACCCAAGGTTAGTCAGAAAGTAAGTGTCAGGAGGCAAAATTTAAACCCACACCCTACAGGGCCACCATACTTTCCACTGAATCACACTACTGTAGTCTAGCTGTATGATCATGGTACGTACTATGTACACAATGAAAACAAATCCTTTACTCTCAGTCATGTGCCATGCAGAGGGCTTTAGGGTGAGCCCTTGTCATTCTGAATGAATTTTTGTGAACAAGTTACGAGAGTCCAGTGGACCCAACACTAACTCATGATAATTATTTACTATTTTGAGAACACCTTACATTTTACAAAGGGCTAGTCATTTTAATTAATATTCTTCATTACAGTTTTATGAGGCACACTACTGACCACACTTATCTGAAAGCAATATCATTAGAGATGTTGGTACTATTCTAATTATATTATGGAGCACTTAAGCAAGTAATAAAAAAAAAGGAAAAACATATAGTGAAATCAGAATCAGAACCCACAATCCCAGAATCTTTTTGCCTGTTGCTTGGAAAACTTCCTGCTTCTCTTCTCGTCTTTGTTTGCTAAGAGGGTTTCAGATAGATAATATAGGTAAATGCTTGTTAATTTGAAGCAACAAAATATATGAGTTTGTACATATATATAAGCACTATATAGTATAGAGTGCTTGATATATATATTTATATTTTATATATATATATATACACACACATTCATATAGTAGGCACTTAATAAATGCTTATTGACTGATGGACTGGTTTTTGCCTTTCTTTGTATTCCAGTACTTAGTACAGTGCCTAGCATATAATAGGCATTTAATAAAATGCTTATTGACTATTGATTAGAAAAATAACATGATGGGAATTGAAATGTTGCTAGTCAGAATGGAACCTTATCCGGATTCCTGAAATGAGAGAAAGGACACCAACGTGAAAAAAAGAGGTTCAAGGAGTTTCACTTGCAGAAGGAAATGTTTCAAGGCATATACAAAGCTAAGGGAGTGAGGAAAGCTTGAAGAGGCACTTGGCAATGTGAGCCCAGAGACTAGAGGATAGGTGTTGCAGGGATTGCCTCCCATAGGCTCCCTAACGAAAAGTATGGCTGAAACATGCTAGGGAGACTGATTAAACTGTTTATCCCAGGGAGACCAAGAAAAGGTGGTGATGTAATTTAATTTCCCTTATTTCCTCCTTTACTCTGCCCAAGAGAAATTTACTCCAAATTTTCTCTGGTCTAATTTTGCCCAAAATTCTTGATTTATTAATAATTTAAAGCTTCCTACTCTCATTAAAAATAAGATGGATTTTATTTTTTATTCATGTGCATTCTTAATTGCAAATGGAGATATAAGGAGAAAGGGAATAGTGTTGGTACTGGTATACAGAAAAATCAGAGCTCAAATCCCTCTCTCTAAAAGTCCTTGGTTTTCTTTTTCAGTCCTAGCTGGGGGCTCTGAACTAACAATGAGAATAATATAGGTTTGATAATTAATAATTTTTCGGATTAACTTTGGAAAAGATCACCATAAGTATATCCATGGGCTTTCTGCCCTCAAGCTAGAGCATCTTTTGCTGCCTGGGAGAAGGATAGGTAGTCAAGTTCTGTTTATTCATTCATTTTTTCTTTTGCTCTTCTTCTCACCCCTCAACATCTGCAGAGGAAACTTGTTGAGCTTAGGGAGTAAGAATCGTCCAGTGGAAGGAAAGAAGAGAATGTCTGTGAAAATTCTAGCTTTCCCAAATTCCAGCAGTTGGAGCCAGAAGAGGGCTACTGTGTGGCTGGGAAGTCACAGCCAAGATCCCCTTGCTGGGTTCTGATGCTCTTTGCTGCACCCTGCTGGTAGGCCACTGAATTGCAGCTACCATAGAGTCCCTCACTGGTTTGTAGCCTAGCTGGAAGAGACCTGGGAGTCCAACTCCCCCATTTTACAGATAAGGAAAGTGAGTCCCAGAAAAGTTAAGTGGATTGCCCAAAGTATACACAAATAGGAAGTGGAAGTGTCAAGATTTGAACCCACGTCCACAGACA
>NW_020953083.1:0-5146 GCF_900497805.2 Vombatus ursinus | reverse complement strand
AAGGAGATTCCAACGACACCGACCAAGCTGGACGGTTCTCAGAGTCCCGTCCTCTTCTACTGGACGGAGCATTACACTTACAGCACCTTCGCCTCTGTCGTCAATCCAGAACTGTTTCTGGCTACCCAAAACGACGATTTTGAGCCGGTGATCATGGCAACAGGGATGCCTGCTTTACTTCACTTCATAGTGAGTGAGGAGTGAAAGCACAGACTTTCCAACAAGGAAAGACCTCTGCAGCACTCTTGTCATTAGATCGTGTCTTTAAGAGCTGAGAGGGAACCTCAAAGGGCTTCTTGTCTGACTGCTCCATTTTGTATGTGGGGAAACTGCTTACCCAAGGTTAGTCAGAAAGTAAGTGTCAAGAGGCAAAATTTAAACCCACACCCTAACTACAGGGCCACCATACTTTCCACTGAATCACACTACTGTAGTCTAGCTGTATGATCATGGTACGTACTATGTACACGATGAAAACAAATCCTTTACTCTCAGTCATGTGCCATGCAGAGGGCTTTAGGATGAACCCTTGTCATTCTGAATGAATTTTTGTGAACAAGTTATGAGAGTCCAGTGGACCCAACACTAACTCACGATTATTATTTACTATTTTGAGAACACCCTACATTTTACAAAGGGCTAGTCATTTTAATTAATATTCTTCATTACAGTTTCATGAGGCACACTACTGACCATATACCTATCTGAAAGCAATATCATTAGAGATGTTGGTACTATTCTAATTATATTATGGAGCAGTTAAGTGAGTAATGACAGAAATATATATTTTTATATATAATGAAATCAGAATCAGAACCCACAACCCCAGAATCTTTTTGCCTGTTGCTCGGAAAACTTCTTGCTTCTCTTCTCATCTTTGTTTGCTAAGAGGGTTTCAGATAAGTAATACACCTCAGTTTGCCATCTTTAAGAGAGAGAACAATTCCTATCACCTTCCTACCTCAATGGCAACTAGTAACAATATTGTCATTTTGATAAAACATTTTGACAGAATCTGTACCATGGAATCATGAAATTCAGAGTCGAGAAGATGCCCTCAACAGCCAACTAGTCCAATTTGTACATGGAAAAAAAAAAACAACAAATGGTTAATCAATCTACACTTGGAGATCTCCAAGGAAGGGAAATCTATCTCCTCTCAAGCCATTCCACTATGTCAGAGCTTTAATTATTAGGAAATTGTTCGTTAGTTTTTTCCCTGATGTCAAGCCAAAATTTTGACTGCCACCCATTGCTCCTGGTTCAGTCCTCTGGAGAAAAGGTCTAATCCCTCCCCCATGTAAAAGGCTTTCAAATACTTGAACAGAACTCTCATGTTCCCCTTTGAGTCTCCTCTCTTTCAGGCTAAACACCCCCACTTCCTTCAACCTAGCCTGAAATGTCATGAATTCAAGGCTCATCACTATCCTGACTGCTCTGCTGTTTATCAGCATCTTTCTTCAACTATGGCACCCAGAACTGAACCCAGTACTCCAGATGAGGACTGATGGATGTTGTATGAATGCAAAGTATTTAAATGAATGCAAAGTATTTAAAACAATGCATAAAACATGTACATCTATGTGTTGCCCCACTGCAACGCCCAGACATTAGTGTATGGAAAGAGCAGAATAACAAAATGACTATCACCTAGCAAGCTCTGGTGTACCAAAGGGCCAAGGCAGATGAAAGCAAGAGGAGATCAAGGATTCCCCCGTGCTATGGCCATTGTCTACTCTGAAAAGAGTTCTTGTCTAGAGATCACAAAAATTGGGTGTAGAATCCCCAATCTGGAAAGGATCTCAGAGGACAGACTAGTCTATCCCTTTCCCAAAGCATGAATCCTGTCCACAGATTTTCCACAAGTAATCTCAATCAAGCCTCTGCTTGATGCTCTCTGGTGACAGCTCCATGCTAACTGGTTTTCCATATACTTCAGGTGAAATCTGCCTTCCTGTACATTTGGGTTGAGTGGCAGGTCACACCTAAAAGGTGACTTGGACAGGCTAAAAGTGGTTAGTGGGTTCATGCAGCTTTTAGGGCTCTATGTGAGAAATCAAATGAATGGTGATGGTAGTAGTGATGTTAATAACATATTTAGGTAACACTTTGAGGTTACAAAGTGACTCCTTTCCGACAACCTTATGATAGTGCAAATATCATCCCCATTGTCCTCATTTCCCCCTCATAGAGCCCTCTCTTTATTTAAGATATACCTCTGGCCCCATCTTCTGCCCAGAGTTTTCCCTAATCCTCCTAGTTGCGAGTGCCTTTCCTCCTAAACTACCTTGTGCTTACTTACTTTGAATGCAGTTTTATTTATTCACTGGATATTTATTCTTCATTTTCTTATATAAATGTACATGCTATCTCCCCCTTTATAATGTAAACTCTTTGAGAGTAGGAATTATTTCAAAAAGGCACATAGTGCCTAATACATATTTATTGATTAATACATGCAGGTACATGCATCCATGTATTTATATATTTATTCATTGTTATTAACATATTTAAAGATTTATTGTTATTACAAACATTAAAAGAGTAAACAGATTTAAAGACTCAACTGAGTATGTTTTGATTTATTTCCAAAAATGCCTCAGTAAACTGATATGAGACTGGCAATTTCTTGCATGTGGGGACAATCATTGGTTTTCCTTTGAATGAAGACTAGACATTGTTTCCAGAGCCTGTCACTGCTTTGAAGTGGTCTGAGTGTTTTGGCTCCCGAACTAACAGTTCTGGGTGAGTTGGCCCTTTCTAGTTGACCATTCCCAGTGGGTGACCACAGAACCAGCTTCCTTCAACTTGGACTTCAGAGCAGCTATGAATATTGTATCCAAGGCCCCAGTGGACAGCCTAGGTATTCATATAAAAATGAAATTAATAGGGGGGTGGAGCCAAGATGGTGGAGTAAAAGCAGTGACTTGCTTGAGCTCTCCCCCAAACCCCTCCAAATACCTGTAAAAAATGGCTCTAAACAAATTCTAAAGCAGCAGAACCCACAAAAAGACAGAGTGAAACAAATTTCCTGCCCAAGACAACCTGGATGGTTGATTAGAAAGGTATATTGCACTGGTCAGGGAGAGGAACACAGTTTGGCATGGACATACAGGCCTCAGCAATCCTGGAACAGGCCTCAGAAGACTGAATCACAGGCAACTGTGGTGGTTCCCAGACTTCTCAACTCATGAACACCAAAGACAACTTAGAAGGTCAGTAGGAAAAGTCTGTGTCTGCTGTGAGAGAGAAGCTGGTCCCAGCCCCAGTCCTCGAGCTTGGCCCGCAGGGCAGCAGCTGCCTACTGAGCCTCCAGCCCACAGACTGAGGGGGAATTGAGTGGCAGATCAGAGAGAGATTGCAGGGATCTCTCTGCTGGTGCAGGATTCTCTTGCTTGGCCTGTGCTTGGATGTGGGTCACAGTTCTGGGTGGCGGTCCTGGGGCAAAGAAGAGTGTTATCGTGGTGGAGCTAGTAGTGGCTGTGGAGAGGAAGCCCTCCTCACAGTTCCAAGACAGAAAAGAGTGCTTGTGGTCACTCATAGACAAGAGCACAGGCCAGGAAAGGAGTAAACCCCTCACTCTTGATCATAGCACCTTGGAAGAACTGAAAATTTACAGGTTCTTAAAAGTATCTCTGAAAATAGCTGCACAAAACCCTTGAAGCTTGGGACAGTACATTCTTCACACTGGAAACAGACCCCAACCTTAACAAAACATTTGTAACTCAAGTAATTGGCTGGGATCACGAATAAGCAGCACAAAAAGAGCCAGACCATAGAATCTTACTTTGGTGACAAAGAAGATCAAAACATACAACCAGAAGAAGACAACGAAGCCAAAGCTCCTACATCCAAAGCCTCCAAGAAAAATATGAATTGGTCCCAGGCCATGGAAGAGCTCAAAAAGGATTTTGAGAAGCAAGTAAGAGAAATAGAGGAAAAACTGAGAGTGATGCAAGAAAATCATGAAAAACAGGTCAACAGCTTGCTAAAGGAGACCCAAAAAAATACTAAAGAAAATAACACCTTAAAAAATAGCCTAGCCCAAGTGGCAAAAGAGGTCCAAAAAGCCAATGAAAAGAAGAATGCCTTCAAAAGCAAAATTGACCAAATGGAAAAGGAAGTCCAAAAGCTTACTGAAGAAAATACTTCCTTAAAAATTAGAATGGAGGGGGCAGCTGGATGGCACAGTGGATATAGCACTAGCCATGGATTCAGGAGAACCTGAGTTCAAATCCAGCCTCAGACATGTAACACTAGCTGTGTGACCCTGGGCAAATCACTTAACCATTGCCCAAAACAAACAAAACAAAAAAAAAATTAGAAAAGAGCAATTAGAAGCTAGTGAGTTTATGAGAAATCAAGACATTGTAAAACAAATTGAAAAGAATGAAAAAATAGAAAACAATGTGAAATATCTCATTGGAAAAACAACTAACCTGGAAAATAGATCCAGGAGAGAGAATTTTAAAATTAATGGACTATCTGAAAGCCAGGATCAAAAAAAGAGCTTAGACATCATCTTTCAAGAAATTATCAAGGAAAATTGTCCTGATATTTTAGAACCAGAGGGCAAAATAGAAATTGAAAGAATCTACCCATCTCCTCCTGAAAGAGATCCCCAAAGGAAAACTCCTAGGAATATTGTAGCCAAATTCCAGAGTTTCCAGGTCAAGAAGAAAATACTGCAAGCAGCCAGAAAGAAACAATTCAAGTATTGTGGAAACACAATCAGGATAACACAAAATTTAGCAGCTTCTATATTAAGGGGCCACAGGGCTTGGAATATAATATTCCAGAGGGCAAAGGAGATAGGATTACAACCAAGAATCACCTACCCAGCAAAACTGAGCATAATCCTTCAGTGGAAAAAATTGGCATTCAGTCCATTCTTGATGAAAAGACTAGAGCTGAATAGAAAATTTGAGTTTCAGATACAAGACTCAAGACAAACATGAAGAGGTAAACAGGAAAGAGAAATCATAAGAGACTTATTAAGGTTGAACTCTTTACATTGTGCATGGAAAGATGATATTTGTAACTCATGAGTCCTTTGTCCATATTAGAGCAGTTGGAGGGAAAAAAATTATATGTATGGTTAGATAGATAGATAGATAGATAGATAGATAGATAGATAGATAGATAG
>NW_020953082.1:0-12433 GCF_900497805.2 Vombatus ursinus | reverse complement strand
GATAGATAGATAGATAGATAGATAGATAGATAGATAGATAGATAGATGGCACAGGGTGAGTTGAAGATGAAGGGGTGATATCTGGAGAATAAAATTAAAGGGTGAAAGAAGGTTATGCAGAGAAAAGGAGAAAGGGAGAAATAGAATGGGGTAAATTATTTCACATACAACAGACAAGAAAAGGCTTTTACAGTGGAGAAGAAACAGGGGAAGGTGAGAGTTAATGAGTGAATCTTATTCTCATAGGATTTGGCTTAAGGAGGGAATAACATACACACTCAATAGGGTATGGAAATCTATCTTACCCTACAGGAAAATGGGGGGGGGGGAAGGAGACAAGAGAGCAGGAGTATGATAGAGGGGAGGGTAGATTGGGGGGAGGACATAATCAGAAGCAAACACTTGTAAGGAAGCACAGGGTCAAAAGAGACAATAGAATAAATGATGGGCAGGATAGGATTAAGGGAAATATACTTAGTTTTTCACAACTTGACTACTATGGAAATGTTTTGCATTACTGCACATGTATAACCTGTATTGAGTTGCTTGCCTTCTCAATGAGGGTGGGTGGGGAAGGAGGAAGGGAGAAAATGTGGAACCCAAAGAATAGAAGTTAAAAAAATGGTTTTCACATGCAACTGGGAAATAAGGTATACAGGAAATGGAGTATAGAAATCTATCCTGCCCTATAGGAAAATTGAAGGGGAAGGGGATAAGAGAAGGAGGGGAGAGATAGAAGGGAGGTCAGAGTAGGAGAAGGGATATTCAAAATGCATGCCATCTTGGGATGGTGGGGAGGGACAAAATGGGGAGAAAATTTGGAACTCAAAATCTTGTGGAAGTGAATGTTGAAAACTAAAAATAAATTAATTAATAATATTGTAATAAAAAATAAAAAATAGTAAAATAAAATAGATAAAAAAAGAAAATGAAATTAATATAGCTGCTTTTCTTTTGGTCAATGGATTTCTCTCTTTTGTTACTCCCCAGGTATGCTTCAGCATTCTTGCATCATTCACTTTTATGTATAATCAAAACACTATAGTTGAGCTTTGCTGTGTGTGAATTAGAAGAAGATGGAGCATAATGATGCTCTGAAACTGCATTAATGGGATGAGATCTGTGTCACTGTTAATTACTTTTAATTGAATAATGAGCACAAGGGGGCAGCTAGGTGGCACAGTGGATAGAGCACCATCCCTGGAGTCAAGAGGACCTGAGCTCAAATCTGCCCTCAGACACATAACACTCACTAGCTGCGTGACTCTGGGCAAGTCACTTAACCCCATTTGCCTCACCAAAGAAAAAAAAGAAGAAAAAAAAGGAAAAAAGAGTGAAAAAAAGAGTAAATGAATAATGAGCACAAGTGATTGTTTCATTTTGTAATCCAAAAAAAACTTATAAGTAGAAAGGTAATATCCTCCCATATTTACATAGTGTATGTAAGGCACTTTACAATTGACGAAACTCTTTCCTCACGATAACCTCATGATAATACCAGTGCTTGTATTAGTTTGGTAGTTTGGTAATTTGGTAGGTGAGTGCTCCTTCCAACAATGCAGATAGTCTCCATTCAAATATTTTCATCTGGTGTATCTATTTCTTCCTCATAAGTCCTCCACAGAGACCATTCAAATATTTTCATCTGGTGTATCTATTTCTTCCCCATAAGTCCTCCACAGAGATCACACTTGGACTATTAATGTCTCATTCTCACTACAGGGCTTGCCAATTTCCTTTGCCCATCACCCATGTTCTTGACAATGTCTTTGGTGCCAGGACTTGTGATGTGTTGGCCATGTCACAGCTTACTAACCCTAATTGCCTTTTCACTACCCTTTGAACTGTCTATAATTTTAATTCTTCTGAACTTCCAATAAGTCCTACCAAGACACTTCATTGTTTTGTGGAAATGACCCTAGCTTGAAGTCTATGCCAGCAGACTACAAAACTCTGGCAGGCCCTAAACCAAGCTGGAAAGTCTGAGCATAGTCCCATCTAATAGTTTGTTATTTAAATATTTTAACTTGCTAAGTTTAAGGACATTCATCCCCAGAGGGTTGCTCACAAGTTGATCAAGGTTTTTGGCTATGACAACCAATGAGGATTCTCTACTAAAGCATGGAGGGGGCTGCCATCTGAATCAGGAGAAAGGAACCCCCATCTCAATAATATTATGATCCATCCAAGTAATTCTTGTGAAATTGTGGTAGTCTGTGATGTGCAGACATGTAGCACACCAAGAAAATATTGGTGTGAAGTGATGTTCACACTGGCGAGCCATTCCTGATCACCAAGAGTGCTGAGCAACTTCTCAGATATGCTACAGCACAACAGCGGAGTAGAAAGCATACTCAATACTGAGGAGCAGTGGTACATTGGACAGAGCACGCAGCTTGGAATCAGGAAGACTCATCTTCCTGAGTTCAAATCCAGCTTCAGACACTTCCTAGCTGTGTGACTCTGGGCAAGTCACTTAACCCTGTTTGCCTCAGTTCCTCATCTGCAAAATGATCTAGAGAAGGAAATGTAGGCATTCAATGATTGTTTGCTCTATTGAATAAATTACTGTTAATTAAGATTAGTTTTATGGAATCAAAAGAAACTTTTAAATGATGCACTCTGTAGTTTTCCTAGTATCACATATGTAGTTTAATCTTCCTCACTTTTAGACAGATAGAGAGAGAGAAAAAAGAGAGAGAGAGAGAAAGAGAGAGAGAGAGAGAAATATCTATTTTCCCTGAATGAGTCAATTCCTGAAAGATAAGAGTTCCTCTTGTTCCTTCTTCCATCCACACTTGTTGACCTAATATGGTACAGAGTTTCAACTCTTAGTTCAACATTTTATATTTTTCTAGGCTGCCCTCCTTCCTTCTCTCTCCACTACTATAATCCCCCAATGAACTACAGGTTTTCCAAATCCCAGAGGGCAGCCACCCTGAAAAACTACCCATTGAGGCAAATAAATGGTTCAGTGGATAGAGCTCTGGACCTGGAGTCAGGAGGACCTGAGTTCAAATCTGGCTTCAAATACTTACTAGCTGTGTGACCAGAGCAAGTCATTTATTCCCTTCATGCCTGAATTTCCTCATCTGTGAAAAGGAAGGTACTATTATCACCTACCTCCTAGGGTTGTTGTGAAAATCAAATGAGTTGGGGGCAGCTAGGTGGCACAGTGGGTAGAGCACTGCCCCTGAAGTCAGGAGGACCTGAGTTCAAATCCAGCCTCAGGCCAAACACTTGACACTTACTTGCTGTGTGACCCTGAGCAAGTCACTTAACCCTAATTGTCTAAAAAAAATAGAAAAAGAAAATCAAATGAGTTAAAGGGCTTAGCCAAGTGCCTGGAACATAGTAGAAGCTGTATAAATGCTGATGATCATTATTGTTTCTGTCATCATTAATATTAACTGGAGCACCTTTCTCCCTTGCCTCTCCTTCATTCCTTCCTCAAGGGCCCTGGGCTGCCCAAATCTTATGAGTAGATGACTAGAAAGAGTGATATGGCTGTTCATAGTACTTGGATGAGCTGTGAGTCACCAATTACAAGCCTTAAGGGGAGAGGGAAGACCATCAGGCTTTATCATCGGCCACTACACCCTCCTCACCTCTGGGCACTGTCACCTGGCCTGCTGGTATACCCTCAGAATGCCTGGGCCTCACCATGGCTGGGCCCTTAGGACACTTCTGGGCTTTTTCCATTGACCCAGCAGCTGAGTTCTTTTCTGTCCTTTGCCTCTCCCAATTAAAGAGTAGACTTTTTAAGAACAGCTACTGTTTCTTTTTTTTCCTCTTTCTATCCCTAGTGCTCAGTGTAATATTTGGTTCCTCATAACAACAAATGCTTTTTTATTCATGCATTCATCCAGATTGTCTTGGAATGCCCTGCTTGACTGACCTTTGGCTCCCAGTTTCACCTGAAATGTGTCCTAGGTTTCAAAGGACTCAAGTTTTAGAAACTGAGGCATGAGACTGTGAATGTTCAATAGCCTGATCACCACAATACAGAATGGGGGAAGAGGGAACACAAGGAGGAGGAAAGCAGGCTAAGATTGCTCAAAGCATGGACTCTAGTTATGCTGGGCAGTTAAGGCCCTGGTGACCCCATCCACTGTCATGTAATCTCTGGCTTTTCTCAAGGCCATGACTAGCTGAAGAAGTCTTCTACTCCCTGGGACTCCATCCTATATTTTCCTGCTGTTCTATAAGAAGAGTGGGTAAGATTCAGCCTTACCTGTGGTTTCCATCAGGACCCTCCCTAAAAGAAAGAAACCTGAGAAAAGAAAGCGATGAGTTGCTGTCCTTTAAATCTACATGCCAACATACTTATCTCAACCACCTATCTACACTCTGAATCTCACATTTTTCAGTCTCCTCATCCTTACCACCATCACCACCACATTTCTACTCCTTAGTCCACTGCCTGACACATAATAGCTGCTTAATAAATGCTAGTTGACTGACTAACTGACCATATCCTCATGTCCCAAGTCCCTGTTGATCTGATGATACTGAATGTTCTACTCACCATTCTTAGAATGGCCATACTACTCCATGGAACATGACTTCCACCTCTGAGGAGGTAAAAAAAAAAAGAACATAAAATCATAGATTCTAAAGAGGCAGAATGAACTTTAGGAGTCATCTAGTTTGAGAAAGTGACTAAAATGTCCATACCCATTGACCCAAAGATCTCACTGCTAGGCAAATTCCCCAGAGAAGGCAATGACTAACAGAAAGTTTCTATATACAACAAAATATTTATAAGCAGCATTTTCTGTAGTAGCAATGAACCAGAAACAAAGTAGATGCCCATTGACTGGTGAATGGCTAAAAAAATTGTGGTCCAAGAAAGTAATCAAACAGTACTGTGCTTCAGAGATGATTAATATGGCCACTAGATGGTGCAGGGGATAGTTTCCTCATCTGTAAACTGGGTATAATAACACCTACCTCCCAGGGTTGATGTGAGGATAAAATGAGATCATATTCATATAGTGCTTTGCAATCCTTAAAGGGCTATATAAATTGTGACTATTATGATTGTTGTCATTGTTGTTGTTATTCAATGGACCCAGAAACAGAAAGACCTCAACTCAAATCGCACCTCAGATGCTAACTAGCTGTGTGATTCTAGGCAAGTCATTCCTCTGTTTCCTCCTTTGTGAAATGTGGATAATAATAGTACCTACCTCCCAAGACTGTTGTGAGGATTAAATGAGATAATATGCATAAAGACTATGTAAGCCTTAAAGCACTATATGAATGGTAGCTATATAAGGGCATGGGAAGACTTAGATGAACTGGTGCAAAGTGAATTAAGAATCAGGGAAACAATATGCAGATGGGGAAAGACTATAGAAAGTGAAAGTGAATTCTGGGAAGTTGTAAGGACCAAACTAGTCCACAACAGACATGGAAGAATGAACCTCGATCCCTTCCTTGCAGAGGAAACCTGCTTATAACAGCAGAGTTGATTGATGTCTTGGCTAATTTCACTCAACTGTCTTTTCTTACTCTTTTTATGAGGAATGACTATCTAGAACAGAGGAGGATAAGAAAAATATTTTGCGAAATAAATGTGATATAAAAACAAAATACATTCAAAACATTTACAAAGAAATCATCTACTCCCATACCTTCAATGCATCTAAAACACTCAATTCAATAAACACCCATTAAGTGCCTACTATATACCAGGCACTAGACTCTGCCCTGCCCTCAAGGAGTTAACATTCTACTGCAAACATGTACACAGGTAGTAAACATAAAGTAAACAGAAGAAATTAAGCACTAACCACTAGGAAGTCCAGAGATGGTCCAACACTTAGCCGTTTACCTCCTACTTGATTACCTTTGTTGATGGGGAATTCATCTTCAAAACAAGCAAAGTCAGTTCAACAAACATTTATTAAAAGTGCCAGCTACATAAAGGGCACTGGGAATACAAAAAAAATTGATCATAAAATAATAGTCAATTCTCTTTTAGAGCTTCTCTCATTGACAGCAAAATCTTCCTGGTATAACAATCGGTACATGAGCTCCTGGAGAGCAGAGACTGTCTTTTGCTTTTCTTTGTATCTCCAGCACTTAGCACAGTGCCTGGCATATGGTAGGTGTTTAATAAATGCTTGTTAATTTGAAGCAAAGAAATATATGTGTGTGTACATATATATATATATGTGCACTATATAGTATAGAGTGCTTGATGTATATATGTGTGTGTGTGTGTGTGTGTGTGCATATATATATATACACACACATATATATATACACATTCATATAATAGGCACTTAGTAAGTGCTTATTGACTGATGGACTGGTTTTTGCCTTTGTATTCCAGTACTTAGTACGGTGCCTAGCATATAATAGGCATTTAATAAAATGCTTATTGACTATTGATTAGAGAAATAGCAGACAGGAATTGAAATGTTGCTAGTCAGAATGGAACCTTGTCTGGATTCCTGAAATGAGAGAAAGGACACCAACATGAAAAAAGAGGTTCAAGGAGTTTCACTTGCAGAAGGAAATGTTTCAAGGCACATACAAAGCTAAGGGAGTGAGGGAAGCTTGAAGAGGCACTTTACAATGTGAGGCCAGAGACTAGAGGCTAGGTGTTGCAGGGACTGCCTCCCATAGGCTCCCTAATGAAGAATATGGCTAAAACATGCTAGGGAGACTGATTAAACTGTTTATCCCAGGGAGACCAAGAAAAGGTGGTGATGTAATTTAATTTCCCTTATTTCCTCCCTTACTCTGCCCGAGAGAAATTTACTCCAAACTTTCTCTGGTCTAATTTTGCCCAAAATTCTTGATTTATTAGTAATTTAAAGCTTCCTACTCTCATTAAAAATAAGATGGATTTTATTTTTTTATTCATGTGTATCCTTAATTGCAAATGGAGATATAAGGAGAAAGGGAATAGTGTTGGTACTGTATACAGAAAAATCACAGATCAAATCCCTCTGTCTAAAAGTCCTTGGTTTTCTTTTTCAGTCCTACCTGGGAGCTCTGAGCTAACAATGAGAATCATATAGGTTTGATAATTAATAATTTTTGGAATAAACTTTGTAAAATATCACCATAAATATATCCATGGGCTTTCTGCCCTCAAGCTAAAGCATCATTTGCTGCCTGGGAAAAGGCTAGGTAGTCAAGTTCTGTTTATTCATTCATTTTTTCTTTTGCTCTTCTCTTCACCCCTCAACATCTGCAGAGAAAACTTGTTGAGCTTAGGGAGTAAGAATTGTCCAGTGGAAGGAAAGAAGAGAATGTCTGTGAAAATCCTAGCTCTCCCCAAATCCCAACAGTTGGAACCAGAGGAGGGAGATAACATCCTTCCCCCTTTGTTTTCACCTTCAACCTCAAGCCTATACCAGACAGGCACATCAGGCTACTCTCATATTTAGTCCAAACCTGCCTCTTTGTAAATTCCATCAATTGTTCTTGGCTCTGCCTCCTAGAGTCACTTTGTGACTGTCTTTCAAATACTGAAGATGGTTATTCTCTGTTCATCTCTTTTTTTTCCCTCTAGGTTAAATAACCCAGTTCCTTCAGTCACTCTTTTCATGACATAATTGAAAGATTCTTCACAGTCCTGGTCACACTCCTCTAGACATGCTCCAATTGGTCAATGTCTCTTTTTAAAAACAATAGCCAAAACCAACCATGATATTCCAATGTGGTCTCACCAACATCATAGACAGCAGATCCTTGATTCAGAATGGCTATAAATGCCTCCTAACATTGCATTAGCTGTTTTGTCTGTTTTTTGACAAACACATCATACTTCTGACTAAATGTTTTTCATATGAACTAAACCACATGTCCTTTATATTGTATTTGTGCAGTTGACATTATGGTGCCTAAATGAAAGGCTTTATGTTTATTCCTATTCACTTTCATCATGTTATATTCAGTCTCTTGTTCTAACCTGTCAAGGTATTTTTGCACCCTGTTTCTGCCATCCTATGCCTTTTTTCAAATTGGCTCAGCACTCCTCCTGTGTCTTCATCCCAGTCATCAAAGGTAAATTGAATAGTAAGGACCAAGAAACAGCCCTAGGGCATGCCATCGAAGACTTCCCTCCAAGTTGGCATTGAACCACTCATTTCTGTGAGCATGTTGATTCAATAAGTTACAGCATCCCACTCCATTCCATGTAACAAACTAGCTGTCCAACTCCAACTTGTCCATGAAAATAGCATGAACACTTAAATTATATGGATTTGCCCAATGTAGCACATCACTGACCTATTAAGACTTCTATCCTACAAAAGAAAAGCAATAAAGTCAGCCTGGCACTTGGAAAGAGAAGGCAGAAACACCAGTAAGTTGTGTCAATGTTCAATTTTTGCCTGTGATGAGGTTTATCTGCCTTCAACTGCATAGACAAAATAAAAGCCCCACAGAGAGATTTAATTTTGCCCATTGGTCTGAATGCATTAGAGGAGTGTAACATTAGCCTCTTATATGAGTTATCACAAAGAAAGTGCCAACAATTAAAATAATTCAGAAAGTAACTCTGACCCTAACACCAAATACAATAATATTTTAAAATGTTAACTATTATGCAAGGCTTTTCCACTAGAATTTGACTCTGTGCCTCATAATGGCAAGGCTGGTTCTCAAAGATTACGCCAGCAGAGTGTTAGCTCCTCCAAGACCTTGCAGGCACTGGAATAGCTGCAAGTATGGGTCCAGTGCAGTTCTGTCCATGTTCAAATGTAATATCCATGAGAACAGGGAATATGGTTCCAATGAATCTTAATATCACTGACTGCCAAATTTTTTGGTCCCAGGATCCCTTTACATTCTCAAAAGTTATTGACTATCCCAAAGAGTTTTTATTTATGTGGATTATATCTATTGATTTCCTGTGATAGAAATTGAAACTAATCATTTTTAATGTTTATTTATTCATTTTAAGAAACAACAGTAAACTCACTATTGTTGCTGTTGTTCACTTGTTTCAGTCATGTCCAATTTTTCATGACCCTACTTGGGATTTTCTCAGCAAAGATACAGGAGTGGTTTGCCATTTTCTTTTCCAACCCATTTTACAGATGAGGAAACTTCAGTAAAGTTAAGTGACTTGCCCAGGGTCACATAGCTAGGAAATATCTGACGCTTCCTGACTCTGAATTCCAAGCCAACACTATCCACTGCACCACCTAGCTACCCAAACCCACTATGTGTTAACATAAATAACTTTTATTTAAAAATACTACATTTCAAAAAAAAAACAAAAGGGGCAGCTAGGTGGCGCAGTGGATAGAGCACCAACCCTGAAGTCAACAGGACCTGAGTTCAAACCCGACCTCAGACCAAACACTTGACACTTACTAGCTGCGTGACGCTGGGCAAGTCACTTAACCCCCATTGCCTAAAACAAACCAAAAAAGAAACCCAAAACTATATTTTCCCAAACAAAAAATTGAATAAGAGTGGAATTGTTTCACACATTTTTGCAAGGACTCTCCTTTCTGCTTCTGCATTATATCTGTAGCAATATGTTGTTTTGATTGACACATACAAAGGCCATTCAGTCTTTCATAGATATGTGGTTGGAAAAAGAGAGGAATATTTTAATAGGCGAATGATGTCTTAGAATTATTACGAAAGAGTTGGGCGCGGTGACGTCGGGGGAGCGAGCTGGCCAGTGCTGAGGGGCCGGGCCGAGGCTCGGCCAGGGAGTTTCAATCAGCGCCAGAGCCTCGGGAACCCAGTGCAACTTGCAGCCCAACACCGAGCAGTTCAGCCTAGCCCAGCTTGTCCCGGCTCGGCCCGGCCCGGGCCATGACAGCCTCCGCCTCCGGGGAGCCTCCCCTGGCTGAGCTGCGGGCCCCGCGCTGGCCTGAGCGAGCCCATGGAGCGGGACGAGTGGCCGCACAGCGGCGCCGGACTTTCCTCCGCTTCTTCAGAGCCGCCCCCGGCCCGGGCCCCCGCGGAGGATCCGGCAGCAGCCCCGGCACCGCGCAACGAAAATCATAGGGAATCAGCACAGAAAACTGAGAGAACAAGGGTGTCGAGCAAAGTTTCAGGCTACAAAATAAACACCCAAGAATCAACAATATTTCTAGGTGATAATAACAGTATCAAGGAACCAAGTACAGAAAGGAGATCGTTGGAACAGACTGGTAGATAAAGAAGAAGAGGAATTTAACCCAGTGTTTGACAAACCCTAGAACATTAATTACCTAGAAAAGAACTCCTTATATGAAAAGAATGGCTAAGGAAAAGTGGAAAAAAATGAGGTACCTACTGTGTGCCGGGTACTGTGTTAGGCCCTGAGGCTACAAATACCAAAAAAAAAAAAACCCAAAACAATCCCACTCAAACTTAAATTCGAATGAAGGATACAACAAGTACATATGTAAGTATATGTAACATAAGTATGAAGTTAATAAATACAAATATATACCAAGTAAAAATAAGAATTATTATGAAAACAGTTTTGACCTCATAGATCTCCTAAAAGGATCTCAAGGACCTCCAGAGGTCCATGCACCACCCTTTGAGAATGGCTACTCTGCATCCATAGGCTTTACAAAGAACTACACACACAGTGGTTGCCCGGCAATAATTCACTGTTGATGGTGATCTATAGAGTAGATTGAAATAATGGGAGTGTAATAGGATACTCTTTTTAAGGAAAGAGCTTTTTCACAAATATTTTAAGACTTTCAATAGATCTGAAGTAAACATCTCCAACTCCTTTTCAAAAAGCACGGACTCCAGGCCCTTTGCCATTATAGTAGCCCCACTTTGAACACTCTCCAGATTATTGATTTCCTTCACAAAATGTGATGCCCAGAATAGAACACAATCCTATGGGGGTGATCTGGGCAGGGCAGAGGATGGCACAACCATCCCTTCTTATTGCCAGAAGCTATGCTTCTCTCAATACAAATTGGGCATTTTGGCTTCTCTATCACACATCTTGAGCTTGTGGTTGACCAAAACCCCCAGATTCTTTTCAGACAAACTGAAATCTGACCATTCATCCCTCATTTTGTACTTATGAAATCAGTTTTTTGAAATCAAAGCAAATATAAGCTTTACATTTATTCTTAAGTTTCACTTCATTAAATTTGGTCCAATGTACTGGCCTATAAACATCTTTTGGAATCCTGATTTTATCTTTCTAGGCCTCAGCTGTCCCAGCAAACTGATGAGTGCTGTCTATGCATTTATCAAAGTAATTGATAAATATATTAGAGAATAGTGTCCTTGGAGCCCTGGCAGGTCATGGTCTCTACCTAAAGCTTGATGCAAAGAATTCACCTCAAGCATGTTCCCAGATGGTCTTGGTTTCAATGTTCTGCTTTTGAGATAAGGTGATTTGGCCAAGATCTCACTATAAATGCTCCCAGAAGGAGGCTGTGTCATGGGGGTTTTCTTCTCACAACAGTAGATGGAGCACCCATGGACAAAACAACCATGAAACTCAAAGGCAGCCCCCACACCACTGACCAGAGAAAAACCAGTTGGAAAGTAAGCCCCAATCGCCACCTGGCCACAATGGCAGGGATACATTCATGTGTCCTCAGCACACAGTACAGCGCATGTAACATGCTAGAGTCAGTCAACAACCATTTATCAAGAACCTGCTATGTGTCAGCCAGGTGATGTAGTGCATACAGCTGGACTTGGAGTCAGTAAGACTTGAGTTTGAATCCTCCCTCAGACACTGACTAGCTGTGGGATCCTGGGCAAATCATTTAACCACTCTATGCCTCAGTTTCTCCATCTATAAAATGGGAATAATGACAGTTCCTACCTCCCAGGTTGTCGTGAGGATTAAATGTGATAGCATATATTAAGCACATTGCAAACCTTGAAGCAAAATATAAATGCTAGCTGGCAGTTGTAGTTATGAGCATTTAATACATGCTTATTGATTGATTGGACAAGGTTTAGGGTGATTTGATGTTTCACAAATCTCTTTGGTGATTTTTATTTGCCTTCACCTGCACTAGAAACAAGATTTCTGTCTTTCCCAGGCGGTGTAAATCACCAATCCAGGGCATGCAACGGGAAGCGCGCCATGGCTGAAAGGAGAGCTAAGAGCTTGACCCTGGTCTGAGTCACTGATAAATTTCTTGTGGGATCAATGGAAAACAAAAGGATTCCTGCTCTTACTGGCCTGGTGACGTCATCACGCTGTGGGCTACTGTGTGGCTGGGAAGTCACAGCCAAGATCCCCTTGCTGGGTTCTGATGCTCTTTGCTGCACCCTGCTGGTAGGCCACTGAATTGCAGCTACCATAGAGTCCCTCACTGGTTTGTAGCCTAGCTGGAAGAGACCTGGGAGTCCAACTCCCCCATTTTACAGATGAGGAAAGTGAGTCCCAGAGAAGATAAGTGGATTGCCCAAAGTATACGCAAATAGGAAGTGGAAGTGTCAAGATTTGAACCCACGTCCACAGACA
>NW_020953081.1:0-2436 GCF_900497805.2 Vombatus ursinus | reverse complement strand
GAAAATTTAAACTTGCTCCATTTTATTCAGTCTCCTGGCACAAGAGTCAATTCAAAGTAACATAACCTGATTTTAAAATAATTTTCCATCAAGTTTGAATAATTCCACAAAAAGGTCTAGGCTAATCTCCAAGAAATTTCAGGGGAAAAGGCCTTTGTTCTTCCCTTACCCATTAAATAGCAACAAAAAGATAGGTACACAAGATGCCACCAGCTGCCAGTCAAACACCAATCTGATTGCCCTCAAATATTGACTAGTTTTCAGGTATTCTCTCAGAGGTTATCAAGTCAGTCTGAGACTAACTGAACTTGACCCAGCCCCTTCTTTCCTTTCCAGTCTTATATTTTAGTCATCTTTGTATATTTTTCCCTATTCAAGTTCATGCAAACCCACCCCCCAAAGGTGGTCCATGGACCCCAGGTTAAGAAGCTCTACTTCATGGGTTTTTTTTTTTTTTTGCTGGATAATGGGGTTAAGTGACTTGCCTAGGGTCACACAGCACATAAGTGTCAAGTGTCTGAGGCGGAACTTGAACTCAGGTCCTCCTGACTCCAGGGCCAGTGCCCTATCTGCTATGACACCTAGCTGCCCCAAGAAACTCTACTTTAACACAACGCTCTAACTTCCATGAGACCCCATGCCCAGAATGCTTTCCCTCCTTTCTCACCTCCACCTCTCACCTTCCTTCATGACTCAGATCATATCTCGCCTTCTGTAAAAGGTCTTTCCCAGGAGATGCCTCCTCTGGCCCTACATACCCATACTCACGTCTTCCCTCTAAAAGTAAGTGACTACATTTGACTATATCTACATAGTTTACATTTGACTACATCTACTTTGAATTCATTTGGGATGTACCTAATTACTTAAATATTGTCTCTCCATTTAGAAAATGAACTCTTTAAAAGCAGGGGCGTTTTTGCCTTTCTTTGTATCTCCAGCTCTTGGCTCATTGTAATTGATTAATAAATATTTGGTAATTGACTGACTGAAATTAAGTCTCAAGTTTGAATCTTCTTTGAAACTCTGTGGGACACTAATGAATATAAAGAAGCTGGGGAGACTTCTTCATACCTTTTTTGGAGGGAGTCAGGAGGGAAGGAAGAGAAAGGCAAGGAAGTCCCAGTGAGTAGAGTGGAAAGATCACACTGGCCCTGGAAATCACAGCTCCAAGTTCAAATACACACACTCTTAAAAAATGCCTGATGTTGGACAAGTCACTTTGCCTCCTAAGCCTCAGTTTCCTCATCTATAAAATGAGCAAATTGGATGAAATGACTCTTGAAATCCCTTCTAGCCCTCAATCTATGAGGCTATGAACCCAGGCTACCAAAGGTAGATCAGTGCCAGCTCCTGAAAGTCTTAAACAGCTTACTTAGAATACTGAGAGGTTAGTTAACTGACTTGCCCTGGTCATACCACCTTTCCATGTCAAAGGCAGGACATGAATCCAGGGCTTCTTGGCCCTGAGACCAAGTCTCTATCTACTATGTCATACTGCCTCTGATTAAAAATAAATTAATAAAGGGAAGGGGGCATAGAATGGGAACCAGTATGAAAGCTTCAGGCAAGAAGAATTTTGGAAAAAAGAGCACAGGACTGAAACAGAGCAGTATATTATGGTGGGAAAAGCACAAAATATCGATTCAGAAGAAAAGGGTTTCAATCCAACCCCTACCACATACTAACTGTGGGACTATAGGCAGATCATAGGAATTAGGTCAGAAAAGGAGCAGAGCTAGGATTTGAACCCAGGGCCTCTTTACTGGTGATCTTTCCACCCAACCACTCCATCTCTCAAGGCCTCAGTTTCCTCATGAGGGGATGATCTGTACCTCCCTTCTAGCTAAGTGTTCTAAGAGTTTTCTCAGCTTAGTTATCAATGTACCCCTTCCTTTTCACTTCATTCCTTCAATAAAAAGTATCTACCTTTTGCTTGTGGTGTTGTCCAGACATTTTTCAGTCATGTCCAATTTTTTGTGACCCCATTTTGGGTTTTCTTGACAAAATTACTGGAATGGTTTGTCATTTCCTTCCCCAATTTATTTTATAGATGACGAAACAGAAGTAAACAAAGTTAAGTGACTTACTCAGGGTCACACAGCTAATAAGCATGTGAGGCTAGATTTGAACTCAGGTCGTCCAGACTCCAGACCTAGCACTCTATCCACTGTGACACTTAGCTGCCTTTACTTAGACACAAAGGTAAAATACTATTATGTGACACCTCAGTGTAATTCACATTCATTTATGCAACAGTCATACTTGTCTCCTGTGTGCCTCTTCACGCATATTAAGAAGAGCAGCTCACTTTTATATGCATTTTAGAATTAACAAACCACTTTTTCAAACAGCCCTGAGAGGTTGCAAAAGCATCATTCCCCAAGTGTCAGTAACCTCAACATAGGTTAAATGTCTAGCCCACAGTCACATAGC
>NW_020953080.1:0-2516 GCF_900497805.2 Vombatus ursinus | reverse complement strand
GCTATGTGACTGTGGGCTAGACATTTAACCTATGTTGAGGTTACTGACACTTGGGGAATGATGCTTTTGCAACCTCTCAGGGCTGTTTGAAAAAGTGGTTTGTTAATTCTAAAATGCATATAAAAGTGAGCTGCTCTTCTTAATATGCGTGAAGAGGCACACAGGAGACAAGTATGACTGTTGCATAAATGAATGTGAATTACACTGAGGTGTCACATAATAGTATTTTACCTTTGTGTCTAAGTAAAGGCAGCTAAGTGTCACAGTGGATAGAGTGCTAGGTCTGGAGTCTGGACGACCTGAGTTCAAATCTAGCCTCACATGCTTATTAGCTGTGTGACCCTGAGTAAGTCACTTAACTTTGTTTACTTCTGTTTCCTCATCTATAAAATAAATTGGGGAAGGAAATGACAAACCATTCCAGTAATTTTGTCAAGAAAACCCAAAATGGGGTCACAAAAAATTGGACATGACTGAAAAATGTCTGGACAACACCACAAGCAAAAGGTAGATACTTTTTATTGAAGGAATGAAGTGAAAAGGAAGGGGTACATTGATAACTAAGCTGAGAAAACTCTTAGAACACTTAGCTAGAAGGGAGGTACAGATCATCCCCTCATGAGGAAACTGAGGCCTTGAGAGATGGAGTGGTTGGGTGGAAAGATCACCAGTAAAGAGGCCCTGGGTTCAAATCCTAGCTCTGCTCCTTTTCTGACCTAATTCCTATGATCTGCCTATAGTCCCACAGTTAGTATGTGGTAGGGGTTGGATTGAAACCCTTTTCTTCTGAATCGATATTTTGTGCTTTTCCCACCATAATATACTGCTCTGTTTCAGTCCTGTGCTCTTTTTTCCAAAATTCTTCTTGCCTGAAGCTTTCATACTGGTTCCCATTCTATGCCCCCTTCCCTTTATTAATTTATTTTTAATCAGAGGCAGTATGACATAGTAGATAGAGACTTGGTCTCAGGGCCAAGAAGCCCTGGATTCATGTCCTGCCTTTGACATGGAAAGGTGGTATGACCAGGGCAAGTCAGTTAACTAACCTCTCAGTATTCTAAGTAAGCTGTTTAAGACTTTCAGGAGCTGGCACTGATCTACCTTTGGTAGCCTGGGTTCATAGCCTCATAGATTGAGGGCTAGAAGGGATTTCAAGAGTCATTTCATCCAATTTGCTCATTTTATAGATGAGGAAACTGAGGCTTAGGAGGCAAAGTGACTTGTCCAACATCAGGCATTTTTTAAGAGTGTGTGTATTTGAACTTGGAGCTGTGATTTCCAGGGCCAGTGTGATCTTTCCACTCTACTCACTGGGACTTCCTTGCCTTTCTCTTCCTTCCCTCCTGACTCCCTCCAAAAAAGGTATGAAGAAGTCTCCCCAGCTTCTTTATATTCATTAGTGTCCCACAGAGTTTCAAAGAAGATTCAGACTTGAGACTTAATTTCAGTCAGTCAATTACCAAATATTTATTAATCAATTACAATGAGCCAAGAGCTGGAGATACAAAGAAAGGCAAAAACGCCCCTGCTTTTAAAGAGTTCATTTTCTAAATGGAGAGACAATATTTAAGTAATTAGGTACATCCCAAATGAATTCAAAGTAGATGTAGTCAAATGTAAACTATGTAGATATAGTCAAATGTAGTCACTTACTTTTAGAGGGAAGACGTGAGTATGGGTATGTAGGGCCAGAGGAGGCATCTCCTGGGAAAGACCTTTTACAGAAGGCGAGATATGATCTGAGTCATGAAGGAAGGTGAGAGGTGGAGGTGAGAAAGGAGGGAAAGCATTCTGGGCATGGGGTCTCATGGAAGTTAGAGCGTTGTGTTAAAGTAGAGTTTCTTGGGGCAGCTAGGTGTCATAGCAGATAGGGCACTGGCCCTGGAGTCAGGAGGACCTGAGTTCAAGTTCCGCCTCAGACACTTGACACTTATGTGCTGTGTGACCCTAGGCAAGTCACTTAACCCCATTATCCAGCAAAAAAAAAAACCCCATGAAGTAGAGCTTCTTAACCTGGGGTCCATGGACCACCTTTGGGGGGTGGGTTTGCATGAACTTGAATAGGGAAAAATATACAAAGATGACTAAAATATAAGACTGGAAAGGAAAGAAGGGGCTGGGTCAAGTTCAGTTAGTCTCAGACTGACTTGATAACCTCTGAGAGAATACCTGAAAACTAGTCAATATTTGAGGGCAATCAGGTTGGTGTTTGACTGGCGGCTGGTGGCATCTTGTGTACCTATCTTTTTGTTGCTATTTAATGGGTAAGGGAAGAACAAAGGCCTTTTCCCCTGAAATTTCTTGGAGATTAGCCTAGACCTTTTTGTGGAATTATTCAAACTTGATGGAAAATTATTTTAAAATCAGGTTATGTTACTTTGAATTGACTCTTGTGCCAGGAGACTGAATAAAATGGAGCAAGTTTAAATTTTCGCACATTCTAGACCAACAGAGTTGTAAGAGGCAGAGCCCCAGCATTATTAATTTTGTCTGGATGTAGCAACAACTCAATTCTC
>NW_020953079.1:0-3439 GCF_900497805.2 Vombatus ursinus | reverse complement strand
CTGGCCAGCAACATTTCTGACTCAAAAAACATTATAAGTTTGTAGTTAAAAGGTAATTTAAATCAACACATCCCAGCTCCTGATTCCAATGCACCTAATGTCCAAGTGAGTGTCCCAAGTTCCAATCTGTTCCATTGCTCTAATAGTAGCCAGGATTAAGGAGGAAGGGTAGAGGGGCTGGGGAAGGTGAAACAGGGGAGGAAGGAATTTAGGTCCAGGGTAAGATTAAGCTACTGGTCTATAAGGGTAAAGAAACTACTTTTCATTTAATAAAATAACTAAGATCCTTTTTTTTTCCCTGGATTCCTTGCAGGCCTTGAACAATTTGAATCCAAATTCATCAAATGTTTATTAATTACCTATTCTGTACAAGCTATTCTGCAAGGTCTTGGGGAGAAAAAGATGAGAGATAAGACAATGTCTCCTCTCAAGGAGCTTTCAATCAGGTAGAAGGGTGAGACCTGTATAGAAATAATGGTAATATCATTTAATGATTAAGTCAGGAAATTTAATGATTAAGTCAGAAAAGGTCAAATTAAGATAGGAAAAGTCAAAGAGGTTGACTTGAGAAATTCCACCAGAGGATCCTTTCTGGCTTTGGGGATCCAGAAAAGGCATCAGAGACTAGATGGCATGAGGGCTCATCCTTTGAAAAAAAGCCATCAGAACTGTGAACATTGTTGTTTAGAGCTCTATCCAATCCACAAGAACCGTTCATAAGGAACATTACTGTAACTAATTGGGAAGTTAAGACAGAATAGACAAGCAACGATTATAGGGGGACCTTTCCCCAGAAAGGGTTGCTTTGGATTTATCCTTTCCCCCGTGAGACAGAAGGGCTCTGACTAGCTCCTACATTTAGTTAGATGTCACCAAACAGCTCTGGAAAGTTCTCAGTTATATTAATTTTCTTTTGTAGGGACATAACTAATAGGGCCCTGCAACTCAATTCTTGGGTATTGATTATTTCTCAACTAGCACCACTAAAGCTACGCTTGGCAAAAGGCCAGGGATATCTGATCTGCCTCTTTTCATCTATCTCATAAATTAGTTAGAGGTCTGGTAAGGACCTCTACATTTCCCTTCTCTGACCTCCTTCCCCTCCCCTCCTCTCCTACCTCCCTCACCCTGATGAGAAAAATGCAATTTTTAAAATACTGTTAACCTCGGCATATATTTGGAAGTAAATCTGGTTAGAGCTCAATCAGATAGTGCATACCTGATACCAAGTTGTACTGGGCTGATCCAGGGAGAAAAATAGGTATGTTTTGGTAGTGAGTGAGACAGAAAACTTCAAAACACATATCACAAGGGCCACCTGATACAGCATCAAGGAACTGGGAAGGGTGAAGGGAACCAGGAGAAGCAGCAGAGTATAGTATGCTTCACTTGTAGTCAGAAAGACTCGAGTTCAAATACTGACCAGATACGGGGGGTGGGGAACCTGCAACCTTGAGGCTACATTGGATTCAATCAAAGGGTTGCACTTGAGGATCTAGAGGGAGGCCACAGTTTCCCCACCCCTGATACTAGAACATTCACTAGCTATACGAGCCTGGGTAAGTGCTGGGTTCATAGATATTCCTTTGGAAGGAACCTAAGAGACCATTTAAACCAACCCACTTATTTTCCAGATGAGGAAACTGAGGCCCAGAGAGGCTAAGTGACCTGCCTGAGGTCACATAGGTAATATGTAACAAAAGTAGGATTTAAATTTAGGTTCTGTGATTCAAAGTTCTGTGTTCTTTCCCCTGTTGCATGCAGTTTCCCATTCATTTAAGCTCTCTAAGCCCCAGATTCCTCACCTAGAAAATGAGTGGGTTGGTTTAAATGGTCTCTTAGGTTCCTTCCAAAGGAATATCTATGAACCCAGCACTTACCCAGGCTCGTATAGCTAGTGAATGTTCTAGTATCAGGGGTGGGGAACCTGCAACCTTGAGGCTACATTGGATTCAATCAAAGGGTTGCACTTGAGGATCTAGAGGGAGGCCACAGTTTCCCCACCCCCCGTATCTGGTCAGTATTTGAACTCGAGTCTTTCTGACTACAAGTGAAGCATACTATACTCTGCTGCTTCTCCTGGTTCCCTTCACCCTTCCCAGTTCCTTGATGCTGTATCAGGTGGCCCTTGTGATATGTGTTTTGAAGTTTTCTGTCTCACTCACTACCAAAACATACCTATTTTTCTCCCTGGATCAGCCCAGTACAACTTGATATCAGGTATGCACTATCTGATTGAGCTCTAACCAGATTTACTTCCAAATATATGCCGAGGTTAACAGTATTTTAAAAATTGCATTTTTCTCATCAGGGTGAGGGAGGTAGGAGAGGAGGGGAGGGGAAGGAGGTCAGAGAAGGGAAATGTAGAGGTCCTTACCAGACCTCTAACTAATTTATGAGATAGATGAAAAGAGGCAGATCAGATATCCCTGGCCTTTTGCCAAGCGTAGCTTTAGTGGTGCTAGTTGAGAAATAATCAATACCCAAGAATTGAGTTGCAGGGCCCTATTAGTTATGTCCCTACAAAAGAAAATTAATATAACTGAGAACTTTCCAGAGCTGTTTGGTGACATCTAACTAAATGTAGGAGCTAGTCAGAGCCCTTCTGTCTCACGGGGGAAAGGATAAATCCAAAGCAACCCTTTCTGGGGAAAGGTCCCCCTATAATCGTTGCTTGTCTATTCTGTCTTAACTTCCCAATTAGTTACAGTAATGTTCCTTATGAACGGTTCTTGTGGATTGGATAGAGCTCTAAACAACAATGTTCACAGTTCTGATGGCTTTTTTTCAAAGGATGAGCCCTCATGCCATCTAGTCTCTGATGCCTTTTCTGGATCCCCAAAGCCAGAAAGGATCCTCTGGTGGAATTTCTCAGGTCAACCTCTTTGACTTTTCCTATCTTAATTTGACCTTTTCTGACTTAATCATTAAATTTCCTGACTTAATCATTAAATGATATTACCATTATTTCTATACAGGTCTCACCCTTCTACCTGATTGAAAGCTCCTTGAGAGGAGACATTGTCTTATCTCTCATCTTTTTCTCCCCAAGACCTTGCAGAATAGCTTGTACAGAATAGGTAATTAATAAACATTTGATGAATTTGGATTCAAATTGTTCAAGGCCTGCAAGGAATCCAGGGAAAAAAAAAGGATCTTAGTTATTTTATTAAATGAAAAGTAGTTTCTTTACCCTTATAGACCAGTAGCTTAATCTTACCCTGGACCTAAATTCCTTCCTCCCCTGTTTCACCTTCCCCAGCCCCTCTACCCTTCCTCCTTAATCCTGGCTACTATTAGAGCAATGGAACAGATTGGAACTTGGGACACTCACTTGGACATTAGGTGCATTGGAATCAGGAGCTGGGATGTGTTGATTTAAATTACCTTTTAACTACAAACTTATAATGTTTTTTGAGTCAGAAATGTTGCTGGCCAG
>NW_020953078.1:0-2433 GCF_900497805.2 Vombatus ursinus | reverse complement strand
GAAAATTTAAACTTGCTCCATTTTATTCAGTCTCCTGGCACAAGAGTCAATTCAAAGTAACATAACCTGATTTTAAAATAATTTTCCATCAAGTTTGAATAATTCCACAAAAAAGTCTAGGCTAATCTCCAAGAAATTTCAGGGGAAAAGGCCTTTGTTCTTCCCTTACCCATTAAATAGCAACAAAAAGATAGGTACACAAGATGCCACCAGCCGCCAGTCAAACACCAACCTGATTGCCCTCAAATATTGACTAGTTTTCAGGTATTCTCTCAGAGGTTATCAAGTCAGTCTGAGACTAACTGAACTTGACCCAGCCCCTTCTTTCCTTTCCAGTCTTATATTTTAGTCATCTTTGTATATTTTTCCCTATTCAAGTTCATGCAAACCCACCCCCCAAAGGTGGTCCATGGACCCCAGGTTAAGAAGCTCTACTTCATGGGGTTTTTTTTTTTGCTGGATAATGGGGTTAAGTGACTTGCCTAGGGTCACACAGCACATAAGTGTCAAGTGTCTGAGGCGGAACTTGAACTCAGGTCCTCCTGACTCCAGGGCCAGTGCCCTATCTGCTATGACACCTAGCTGCCCCAAGAAACTCTACTTTAACACAACGCTCTAACTTCCATGAGACCCCATGCCCAGAATGCTTTCCCTCCTTTCTCACCTCCACCTCTCACCTTCCTTCATGACTCAGATCATATCTCGCCTTCTGTAAAAGGTCTTTCCCAGGAGATGCCTCCTCTGGCCCTACATACCCATACTCACATCTTCCCTCTAAAAGTAAGTGACTACATTTGACTATATCTACATAGTTTACATTTGACTACATCTACTTTGAATTCATTTGGGATGTACCTAATTACTTAAATATTGTCTCTCCATTTAGAAAATGAACTCTTTAAAAGCAGGGGTGTTCTTGCCTTTCTTTGTATCTCCAGCTCTTGGCTCATTGTAATTGATTAATAAATATTTGGTAATTGACTGACTGAAATTAAGTCTCAAGTCTGAATCTTCTTTGAAACTCTGTGGGACACTAATGAATATAAAGAAGCTGGGGAGACTTCTTCATACCTTTTTTGGAGGGAGTCAGGAGGGAAGGAAGAGAAAGGCAAGGAAGTCCCAGTGAGTAGAGTGGAAAGATCACACTGGCCCTGGAAATCACAGCTCCAAGTTCAAATACACACACTCTTAAAAAATGCCTGATGTTGGACAAGTCACTTTGCCTCCTGAGCCTCAGTTTCCCCATCTATAAAATGAGCAAATTGGATGAAATGACTCTTGAAATCCCTTCTAGCCCTCAATCTATGAGGCTATGAACCCAGGCTACCAAAGGTAGATCAGTGCCAGCTCCTGAAAGTCTTAAACAGCTTACTTAGAATACTGAGAGGTTAGTTAACTGACTTGCCCTGGTCATACCACCTTTCCATGTCAAAGGCAGGACATGAATCCAGGGCTTCTTGGCCCTGAGACCAAGTCTCTATCTACTATGTCATACTGCCTCTGATTAAAAATAAATTAATAAAGGGAAGGGGGCATAGAATGGGAACCAGTATGAAAGCTTCAGGCAAGAAGAATTTTGGAAAAAAGAGCACAGGACTGAAACAGAGCAGTATATTATGGTGGGAAAAGCACAAAATATCGATTCAGAAGAAAAGGGTTTCAATCCAACCCCTACCACATACTAACTGTGGGACTATAGGCAGATCATAGGAATTAGGTCAGAAAAGGAGCAGAGCTAGGATTTGAACCCAGGGCCTCTTTACTGGTGATCTTTCCACCCAACCACTCCATCTCTCAAGGCCTCAGTTTCCTCATGAGGGGATGATCTGTACCTCCCTTCTAGCTAAGTGTTCTAAGAGTTTTCTCAGCTTAGTTATCAATGTACCCCTTCCTTTTCACTTCATTCCTTCAATAAAAAGTATCTACCTTTTGCTTGTGGTGTTGTCCAGACATTTTTCAGTCGTGTCCAATTTTTTGTGGCCCCATTTTGGGTTTTCTTGACAAAATTACTGGAATGGTTTGTCATTTCCTTCCCCAATTTATTTTATAGATGAGGAAACAGAAGTAAACAAAGTTAAGTGACTTACTCAGGGTCACACAGCTAATAAGCATGTGAGGCTAGATTTGAACTCAGGTCGTCCAGACTCCAGACCTAGCACTCTATCCACTGTGACACTTAGCTGCCTTTACTTAGACACAAAGGTAAAATACTATTATGTGACACCTCAGTGTAATTCACATTCATTTATGCAACAGTCATACTTGTCTCCTGTGTGCCTCTTCACGCATATTAAGAAGAGCAGCTCACTTTTATATGCATTTTAGAATTAACAAACCACTTTTTCAAACAGCCCTGAGAGGTTGCAAAAGCATCATTCCCCAAGTGTCAGTAACCTCAACATAGGTTAAATGTCTAGCCCACAGTCACATAGC
>NW_020953077.1:0-2516 GCF_900497805.2 Vombatus ursinus | reverse complement strand
GCTATGTGACTGTGGGCTAGACATTTAACCTATGTTGAGGTTACTGACACTTGGGGAATGATGCTTTTGCAACCTCTCAGGGCTGTTTGAAAAAGTGGTTTGTTAATTCTAAAATGCATATAAAAGTGAGCTGCTCTTCTTAATATGCGTGAAGAGGCACACAGGAGACAAGTATGACTGTTGCATAAATGAATGTGAATTACACTGAGGTGTCACATAATAGTATTTTACCTTTGTGTCTAAGTAAAGGCAGCTAAGTGTCACAGTGGATAGAGTGCTAGGTCTGGAGTCTGGACGACCTGAGTTCAAATCTAGCCTCACATGCTTATTAGCTGTGTGACCCTGAGTAAGTCACTTAACTTTGTTTACTTCTGTTTCCTCATCTATAAAATAAATTGGGGAAGGAAATGACAAACCATTCCAGTAATTTTGTCAAGAAAACCCAAAATGGGGTCACAAAAAATTGGACATGACTGAAAAATGTCTGGACAACACCACAAGCAAAAGGTAGATACTTTTTATTGAAGGAATGAAGTGAAAAGGAAGGGGTACATTGATAACTAAGCTGAGAAAACTCTTAGAACACTTAGCTAGAAGGGAGGTACAGATCATCCCCTCATGAGGAAACTGAGGCCTTGAGAGATGGAGTGGTTGGGTGGAAAGATCACCAGTAAAGAGGCCCTGGGTTCAAATCCTAGCTCTGCTCCTTTTCTGACCTAATTCCTATGATCTGCCTATAGTCCCACAGTTAGTATGTGGTAGGGGTTGGATTGAAACCCTTTTCTTCTGAATCGATATTTTGTGCTTTTCCCACCATAATATACTGCTCTGTTTCAGTCCTGTGCTCTTTTTTCCAAAATTCTTCTTGCCTGAAGCTTTCATACTGGTTCCCATTCTATGCCCCCTTCCCTTTATTAATTTATTTTTAATCAGAGGCAGTATGACATAGTAGATAGAGACTTGGTCTCAGGGCCAAGAAGCCCTGGATTCATGTCCTGCCTTTGACATGGAAAGGTGGTATGACCAGGGCAAGTCAGTTAACTAACCTCTCAGTATTCTAAGTAAGCTGTTTAAGACTTTCAGGAGCTGGCACTGATCTACCTTTGGTAGCCTGGGTTCATAGCCTCATAGATTGAGGGCTAGAAGGGATTTCAAGAGTCATTTCATCCAATTTGCTCATTTTATAGATGAGGAAACTGAGGCTTAGGAGGCAAAGTGACTTGTCCAACATCAGGCATTTTTTAAGAGTGTGTGTATTTGAACTTGGAGCTGTGATTTCCAGGGCCAGTGTGATCTTTCCACTCTACTCACTGGGACTTCCTTGCCTTTCTCTTCCTTCCCTCCTGACTCCCTCCAAAAAAGGTATGAAGAAGTCTCCCCAGCTTCTTTATATTCATTAGTGTCCCACAGAGTTTCAAAGAAGATTCAGACTTGAGACTTAATTTCAGTCAGTCAATTACCAAATATTTATTAATCAATTACAATGAGCCAAGAGCTGGAGATACAAAGAAAGGCAAAAACGCCCCTGCTTTTAAAGAGTTCATTTTCTAAATGGAGAGACAATATTTAAGTAATTAGGTACATCCCAAATGAATTCAAAGTAGATGTAGTCAAATGTAAACTATGTAGATATAGTCAAATGTAGTCACTTACTTTTAGAGGGAAGACGTGAGTATGGGTATGTAGGGCCAGAGGAGGCATCTCCTGGGAAAGACCTTTTACAGAAGGCGAGATATGATCTGAGTCATGAAGGAAGGTGAGAGGTGGAGGTGAGAAAGGAGGGAAAGCATTCTGGGCATGGGGTCTCATGGAAGTTAGAGCGTTGTGTTAAAGTAGAGTTTCTTGGGGCAGCTAGGTGTCATAGCAGATAGGGCACTGGCCCTGGAGTCAGGAGGACCTGAGTTCAAGTTCCGCCTCAGACACTTGACACTTATGTGCTGTGTGACCCTAGGCAAGTCACTTAACCCCATTATCCAGCAAAAAAAAAAACCCCATGAAGTAGAGCTTCTTAACCTGGGGTCCATGGACCACCTTTGGGGGGTGGGTTTGCATGAACTTGAATAGGGAAAAATATACAAAGATGACTAAAATATAAGACTGGAAAGGAAAGAAGGGGCTGGGTCAAGTTCAGTTAGTCTCAGACTGACTTGATAACCTCTGAGAGAATACCTGAAAACTAGTCAATATTTGAGGGCAATCAGGTTGGTGTTTGACTGGCGGCTGGTGGCATCTTGTGTACCTATCTTTTTGTTGCTATTTAATGGGTAAGGGAAGAACAAAGGCCTTTTCCCCTGAAATTTCTTGGAGATTAGCCTAGACCTTTTTGTGGAATTATTCAAACTTGATGGAAAATTATTTTAAAATCAGGTTATGTTACTTTGAATTGACTCTTGTGCCAGGAGACTGAATAAAATGGAGCAAGTTTAAATTTTCGCACATTCTAGACCAACAGAGTTGTAAGAGGCAGAGCCCCAGCATTATTAATTTTGTCTGGATGTAGCAACAACTCAATTCTC
>NW_020953076.1:0-3439 GCF_900497805.2 Vombatus ursinus | reverse complement strand
CTGGCCAGCAACATTTCTGACTCAAAAAACATTATAAGTTTGTAGTTAAAAGGTAATTTAAATCAACACATCCCAGCTCCTGATTCCAATGCACCTAATGTCCAAGTGAGTGTCCCAAGTTCCAATCTGTTCCATTGCTCTAATAGTAGCCAGGATTAAGGAGGAAGGGTAGAGGGGCTGGGGAAGGTGAAACAGGGGAGGAAGGAATTTAGGTCCAGGGTAAGATTAAGCTACTGGTCTATAAGGGTAAAGAAACTACTTTTCATTTAATAAAATAACTAAGATCCTTTTTTTTCCCTGGATTCCTTGCAGGCCTTGAACAATTTGAATCCAAATTCATCAAATGTTTATTAATTACCTATTCTGTACAAGCTATTCTGCAAGGTCTTGGGGAGAAAAAGATGAGAGATAAGACAATGTCTCCTCTCAAGGAGCTTTCAATCAGGTAGAAGGGTGAGACCTGTATAGAAATAATGGTAATATCATTTAATGATTAAGTCAGGAAATTTAATGATTAAGTCAGAAAAGGTCAAATTAAGATAGGAAAAGTCAAAGAGGTTGACCTGAGAAATTCCACCAGAGGATCCTTTCTGGCTTTGGGGATCCAGAAAAGGCATCAGAGACTAGATGGCATGAGGGCTCATCCTTTGAAAAAAAGCCATCAGAACTGTGAACATTGTTGTTTAGAGCTCTATCCAATCCACAAGAACCGTTCATAAGGAACATTACTGTAACTAATTGGGAAGTTAAGACAGAATAGACAAGCAACGATTATGGGGGGACCTTTCCCCAGAAAGGGTTGCTTTGGATTTATCCTTTCCCCCGTGAGACAGAAGGGCTCTGACTAGCTCCTACATTTAGTTAGATGTCACCAAACAGCTCTGGAAAGTTCTCAGTTATATTAATTTTCTTTTGTAGGGACATAACTAATAGGGCCCTGCAACTCAATTCTTGGGTATTGATTATTTCTCAACTAGCACCACTAAAGCTACGCTTGGCAAAAGGCCAGGGATATCTGATCTGCCTCTTTTCATCTATCTCATAAATTAGTTAGAGGTCTGGTAAGGACCTCTACATTTCCCTTCTCTGACCTCCTTCCCCTCCCCTCCTCTCCTACCTCCCTCACCCTGATGAGAAAAATGCAATTTTTAAAATACTGTTAACCTCGGCATATATTTGGAAGTAAATCTGGTTAGAGCTCAATCAGATAGTGCATACCTGATATCAAGTTGTACTGGGCTGATCCAGGGAGAAAAATAGGTATGTTTTGGTAGTGAGTGAGACAGAAAACTTCAAAACACATATCACAAGGGCCACCTGATACAGCATCAAGGAACTGGGAAGGGTGAAGGGAACCAGGAGAAGCAGCAGAGTATAGTATGCTTCACTTGTAGTCAGAAAGACTCGAGTTCAAATACTGACCAGATACGGGGGGTGGGGAAACTGTGGCCTCCCTCTAGATCCTCAAGTGCAACCCTTTGATTGAATCCAATGTAGCCTCAAGGTTGCAGGTTCCCCACCCCCCGATACTAGAACATTCACTAGCTATACGAGCCTGGGTAAGTGCTGGGTTCATAGATATTCCTTTGGAAGGAACCTAAGAGACCATTTAAACCAACCCACTTATTTTCCAGATGAGGAAACTGAGGCCCAGAGAGGCTAAGTGACCTGCCTGAGGTCACATAGGTAATATGTAACAAAAGTAGGATTTAAATTTAGGTTCTGTGATTCAAAGTTCTGTGTTCTTTCCCCTGTTGCATGCAGTTTCCCATTCATTTAAGCTCTCTAAGCCCCAGATTCCTCACCTAGAAAATGAGTGGGTTGGTTTAAATGGTCTCTTAGGTTCCTTCCAAAGGAATATCTATGAACCCAGCACTTACCCAGGCTCGTATAGCTAGTGAATGTTCTAGTATCAGGGGTGGGGAACCTGCAACCTTGAGGCTACATTGGATTCAATCAAAGGGTTGCACTTGAGGATCTAGAGGGAGGCCACAGTTTCCCCACCCCCCGTATCTGGTCAGTATTTGAACTCGAGTCTTTCTGACTACAAGTGAAGCATACTATACTCTGCTGCTTCTCCTGGTTCCCTTCACCCTTCCCAGTTCCTTGATGCTGTATCAGGTGGCCCTTGTGATATGTGTTTTGAAGTTTTCTGTCTCACTCACTACCAAAACATACCTATTTTTCTCCCTGGATCAGCCCAGTACAACTTGATATCAGGTATGCACTATCTGATTGAGCTCTAACCAGATTTACTTCCAAATATATGCCGAGGTTAACAGTATTTTAAAAATTGCATTTTTCTCATCAGGGTGAGGGAGGTAGGAGAGGAGGGGAGGGGAAGGAGGTCAGAGAAGGGAAATGTAGAGGTCCTTACCAGACCTCTAACTAATTTATGAGATAGATGAAAAGAGGCAGATCAGATATCCCTGGCCTTTTGCCAAGCGTAGCTTTAGTGGTGCTAGTTGAGAAATAATCAATACCCAAGAATTGAGTTGCAGGGCCCTATTAGTTATGTCCCTACAAAAGAAAATTAATATAACTGAGAACTTTCCAGAGCTGTTTGGTGACATCTAACTAAATGTAGGAGCTAGTCAGAGCCCTTCTGTCTCACGGGGGAAAGGATAAATCCAAAGCAACCCTTTCTGGGGAAAGGTCCCCCTATAATCGTTGCTTGTCTATTCTGTCTTAACTTCCCAATTAGTTACAGTAATGTTCCTTATGAACGGTTCTTGTGGATTGGATAGAGCTCTAAACAACAATGTTCACAGTTCTGATGGCTTTTTTTCAAAGGATGAGCCCTCATGCCATCTAGTCTCTGATGCCTTTTCTGGATCCCCAAAGCCAGAAAGGATCCTCTGGTGGAATTTCTCAGGTCAACCTCTTTGACTTTTCCTATCTTAATTTGACCTTTTCTGACTTAATCATTAAATTTCCTGACTTAATCATTAAATGATATTACCATTATTTCTATACAGGTCTCACCCTTCTACCTGATTGAAAGCTCCTTGAGAGGAGACATTGTCTTATCTCTCATCTTTTTCTCCCCAAGACCTTGCAGAATAGCTTGTACAGAATAGGTAATTAATAAACATTTGATGAATTTGGATTCAAATTGTTCAAGGCCTGCAAGGAATCCAGGGAAAAAAAAAGGATCTTAGTTATTTTATTAAATGAAAAGTAGTTTCTTTACCCTTATAGACCAGTAGCTTAATCTTACCCTGGACCTAAATTCCTTCCTCCCCTGTTTCACCTTCCCCAGCCCCTCTACCCTTCCTCCTTAATCCTGGCTACTATTAGAGCAATGGAACAGATTGGAACTTGGGACACTCACTTGGACATTAGGTGCATTGGAATCAGGAGCTGGGATGTGTTGATTTAAATTACCTTTTAACTACAAACTTATAATGTTTTTTGAGTCAGAAATGTTGCTGGCCAG
>NW_020953075.1:0-5968 GCF_900497805.2 Vombatus ursinus | reverse complement strand
TACTACTACTACTACTACTACTACTACTACTACTACTACTACTACTACTACTGCTATCCACAGGGCAGAGTTATTTTAAGATGAAGTAAGAGAAACCTCCAGGGAAAGTGGGAAGAATCCCATTCTAATAGTGTATAAATGTAGCTAATGTTGCTGACAACTTGATTTATTCTTGCTCTCTGCTATTAATTGTCTGGTGTTGTATTTGCAAGGTAACTCATTTTGCATCAAGGCTGACCACTGTCAACAGGGAAAATGATTGAATAGAAAAACTCTTCCCATGCGGGGTGGGGTGGGGAGTGTCATTTGAGTCCTGTAGCTACCTAGAAGGAGAGTGGCAGATAATCCAAAGTTCAAGTCTATCTCCCACACTATGTGACTATGGTATTCCCACTGTCCTCATCTGTAAAATAGGGAATAATAACCTTAGCAAATACCTCATGGAACTGTGGTCAAGCATTATATGATCTTCTATTTAGATTTCATGCGCATCTTCAAGGTCATCTAAGTTCAACCCTCTCATTTTACAGATCAGGAATCTGGGATCCAGAAAGTTTAAGTGTCTTAGGTAAGACAGGTATGTGGTAGAGTCAGAATCTAAAACCAGATTTTCTGTCCTCAAATCTTGCACTCTTTCTTGGTACCCAGCTGCTTTGTAAGATTATCAAATGCTCAAACTACTCCAGTGACTTTGGGGTCTCATCCATGAGAATCTTTCCTCCAACGTGGTAGATTATAGACTTTCCATGTCTGACCATCCTATATGATGTCTGTCCATAACCTCCCATTAATTTGCCACACAACATGCTTAAGACCTGCCTCCCCTTCCCCTGATATCTGGAAGATATGAGTGATACACTCTGGATTTCCACCTGTCATCAAGCATCCTAAACATATGAACAAGCCCTATTCTCTTCCTGTCAGAATTTATCAAGGACATGCATCTTGAGATAATGTATGCAAAGTACATTTGTGAAATTTTAAGCATTATTGAAATCTCAACTGTTATTATTAATAACATTAAGGCTGCAGAGAGCTTCCTGACCCACCAGTGAGCACTTCAGGGAACATAGGGCACCAGGATTTGGTTAGAAAAGAAAAACTCATACTGTCCATAACTGAAGGAGCAAGGAGAAAAGGTGTTTGCAAGCAATAACCAGATTCTACTAGTTATTTACATGAGTTTAATATTGTCTTCAGAAAGGGTGGTAGTGGTGATGGTGGTAATGAGGACTTGGTCCATATTTAATGAAAGTTGGCTCTACCTTTTGTCTCCAAATTTAGAGTTGAGTTGAACTATTAAAGCAGCATTTCCCAGCTTGTGAAACGCTGTTCCCAGTTCAGGGCTGGGGGCAAAGGTAGGGAAGCCGGGGAGTTGCTGTATACCAACCATTGCTATTTCTATCTTTATTTAACTCTCATAAAATATGCAGCCTGACTCAATAAAATGAAGCAGTGAATAACCCTGCTAAAGCAGAATAAACAATGTGTGCAGTTGCTATGATGGAGGAAATACAAATTAATTTACAGGCATTAGTGAATTCATGGGAGCTTTTGTATCATCATGTATTTTCTCAATCAACAGATATTAAGAGTAAAACTACAACCATGTGGACATCTGTGGAATATTTGTTATGTTAAAAAGGGACTCTCATTTGAAAAGTCTGGGTTTTACTGAACAGAACACAAAATTCTACACCCAGAGTTAAACAAGTCATGCATATTGGTGTCCAATATCTGTTATAGACTCACTTATGTCATAGGGCAGAATAATTTTCTCCTTCCCTCCTTTTTCTCTTCCCTTCTTTTTTTTCTTGTCTTCCATTCCCTTCCTTTCCTTTCCTTCCTTTCCTTTCCCTTCCTTTTCTTTCATCCCCTTCCTTCCCTCCATTCCTCCTTCCCTTCCTCCCTTATTTATTATATCACAATTCTTTCTTTCATTCATTTCTCCATCCATCCATCCATCCACACCATTCATTTATACTTTCATACAACTATTGGTTCATTCTTTTAGGAATTGCTTCTGCCTATCATGGAAAAAGCTCAATTAACCTAAACATGTCTCCAACATTCCCTTATCATACCATTTCTTATTTATCCAAAGTTTTTCTTGATTTCCCTATCATCCTTGTGATTAGCTATTCCCCTTCCAACTGACTCCCTTGGTATCCAGAAGGTCATGAATGCAGCTTCTCCAGTATCCCAAGAAACCACATTCAGAAGAATAGTTTTCCATACCTTTTAGTCAATGCTCAGAAGTCATTTTTTTTCTTTTTCTCTTTCTGGGTTTGTATTTCCCTGAAATAGCGGATAATAATGGATCAAGAACTCTCTTTACATCACACCTGAGATGTGTCCCTGAAGCATTTGCTTGAAGACCTGAGTAATATGGAATCCATAATCTCGTGAGGCAACCCATTTCATTTTGGGACAAATCTAATTTGTACGACTTTTTTAATACACATTAAACTTTCTACTACTTCTACTGATCCTAATTCTATGTTCCAGGGCCATGCTGAAAAAGTAAAACCCTCTTCCATATGATAGTCTTTTGAATAGTTGAAGATAGTGGTCACATCTACCCCAATTTTTTCTTCTCACCAGAAAGCAGAGCTTCATTGGGTACCTGGCATGACTTGCTTCTTGAATGGATGTGGCACAGTGAATGAAGCTTTCTTCTGAAGTCCAGAAAACAAAACCCAACATGGCCTTTACTGTGTATTTTAAAACCATTCCCCAAGGTGGACATGTATCAATAAATTTCATGGTAGGAAATTGTCTTCAGGTTCCAAACTCCCAGTTTCCGTCATTTTCTGCAAGACTACCCTTATTTCTCCACAGTTCAACAAGAACAGCCTGTTCATTTAAGAATGTTGTGATTTATCAGATGAGCTTGGTCCAATTGTTGGTTTCCCCATTCCCTCAAAGTGTAGTTGAAGAAAGGCTTCTATAAGCAGGAAAGCCTTCTACAAAACAAGGCAGGGGAGCATCTGAATGTAATTGGCCCAGTTGTTCAAGCCAGGATTGTAATTTCTTTTTTTTTTCTTTCCGTATGTTCCCTGATGTTTAAAGATGAGCTGAGGATGTGCCAGATAAGGCAGGTGTCTCTGACTCAACCGACCATTTTCTATATGTACCAAGAAGTGGGTGATTTAATGTCACTAATGTACAAGGCAACTTTCTAGGATATTTATGGACCTGGTATAAAATGAAAGATTTCCCTATAATGGCAATCGAGTTGCCATTTTCTCCATCCTATTCAGGTATATTTTATCTGACTAACAGGTCTGATCAAAACAAGCAGGGATATCTGACTCTCTCTAACTCCCTGGGTCCACACCGCATTTGGACACATCTGTCCTGAGTTAGATAATCATTCATCTAAGATGAGGAAAAGAAACACGAAGCAGGAGATAGCCCAGGACCTAGGTTCCATGATCACCTAATAGATTTTTTTTTTTACTTTGTCTTCTACATGGAGGTATTCTCCCCAGGTCCTCTCAAGACTGAGCCACCAAAGAACCTGGGAACCTACAAAATGACTAAAATTCAACAGCAGAACCAAAAGGCCCTCTGTGGGTTAGAATCACATGAACTCACACGAAGAAGAAAGTCTTTGAACAAATGGTGGAGTCATGTGGACTTTCCCAGAAACACAATTGGGGAAGGGGAAAGGAAGGAGTTTGTGACAGTGACAAGCCCAAATTGTTGCCATCTGAAATTATAAAAAGTTTATTCTTAAAGGACCTGGACTTATTGAAGCAGAATCTGCAAAGAAAAGTTGAAACTGCCCAACATATGACTGCAGATTAAAGAAAGAAACTAGCAACTGAATTCTAACCCTAACTAGAAAGCACTATCAAGTGGCCAGAATTATACACAAGAAACTTACTAAAGTAAGTACAACTTCATAAATGAATAAAAACCAAATTCCTGTACTATTGATTTTTATTGTTATTCAGTTGTTTCAGTCCTGTTTGATTCTTCGTGACTCCATTTGGGGTTTTCTTGGCAAAGATGTTACAGTGGTTTTCCATTTTCTTTTCCACCTCATGTCACAGATGAGAAACAGGCAAACAGGGTTAAGTGACTTGCCCAGGATCACATAGCTAGTATGTGTCTGAGGTCGGATTTGAACTCAGGAAGAGGACTTTTCCTGACTCCACACTCGGCATGCTATCCACTGTGCCACCCAGCTACCCTAGGTATATACCATGGATACTTGTCAGAAATTATCTTTGAGAATTCAACAAATAAAATTCAATGGAACTACTGTATTATCTCAAATAAAGCTTTTACCACAAAATACTTAGTCATAAAATTGATCTGTAAAAGTTTAATAATATTTGTAATGAATAGACTTCACTATAACAAATAGTCATGATTTCCGAACTACATGGAACTAAAAATTTTCAAAATGTAGAGGTCTCATGAAGAAAGTCAAAACCATGTAGGAACAGGAGGAGGTCCCCTAGTCCTGATGATTCCTGTAGTTGTCCCAGTGTTGCCTAACAGAAGATTATCTAATATCCCAGTACTCTTATTCAATCACAAAAAGCAGTCTTTGTTTACCTTTGCACTAATCCACAGCGCATTAAATATGTAGCTCATGCAGCTCCATTCTTCAGAGAACACCCCTTGTGCTCTGCCTGTTACCAGCTCATGTGTAAGAGAGTGGACCTCATTTCTAGAGAGGTATGATAACATATAACAAAGGTTCCTGCTCTCCAATTGAAAGCATCTGAAGATATCCTGACTATTCCTCGCCACCTTATCACATGAAGAAGAGGAGTTTTTTGATTGGCTGTTAAGCTGAACTGTGAATTCCTTCAAAAGGCACTAGCTGGCCAAAATGTTTCCTCTTTTCCGCCTACCTGTATTTGAGTCAGGAGGAAATGAATGTTGAAAGTCTTAGCTGGGGAGAAAGACCTCATTCCGACCTTTCTCTCCCAATATAGGCCACCAACTAAGTGGTCTGTGAACACATGACCCCACTGTTGCTTTTGTCTGTGTTCTGTCTGTGCTTTTCTGCTTAAAGTGGAGGAGTATTGGAGATGGTTATGACCTTGTGATCTTCAAAAGATCAGAATAGCAAGTGCCAGAAATCAGGGAACTGGCATTCATGCTGAGATTTGATGGAGGCTGACGACAGACAGAGCAGAAGAGGAGGCTCTGAAGATGGAGTGACCTGATTGACCCAGGCCTGTAATATTTTCCAATAGTTGTGCCCCATTCACATGTGAACTTAGTAGGGCAATTGCTTTAAGTGTGAGCTCACCCTCCTGAGGGACCAAAATATTTTTTTATTATGGTAATTTTTATTTATTTTTTTGTTTTCAACATTTACTTCCACAAGATTTTGAGTTCCAAATTTTCACCCCATCTCGCCCCTCCCCCCCACCCTGGGACCAAAATATTATACAGGAGAATGCCTCCCCCAGTGCTGGAGGAAAATGTAGTTCTATTCTTTTTAGATATTCTCAGTAAATATGCCTTTGTAAAAGCTAATTGATGTCAATTGGTTAATGATATTGGAGTGCTAATCAATGATAACAAGAGATACTAACTATAAGTGACAAATGATGCTGGGGAAAACATATTGGAATGGAAATTTGAGCTAGTAGCATTAGAGAAGTAGACCCTTTCCCTTCCCCCCAAAAACACAAAACAAACAAAAAACAACAACCCTCAGGGATGTCCCTAGAATTTTGAAAGAAAGATGCACCCTTGCTCTGGGAGACCAGATTTATTAGCATGAGTGTGAGTTGAGATGACAATCCTCAGAGATAAGAAGGGCTACATATGTGGAAGAATAACAGGATTATCCCAGGACTGTTTTTATTAGAATTGCATTAAAATGAGAATTAAATGAAGAGTAGTAGTAGAAGTCGTAGAAGTAGTAGCAGTAGTAGCAGTAGTATTAGTAGTAGTAGCAGTAGTAGTAGTAGTAGTAGCAGTAGTAGTAGTA
>NW_020953074.1:0-12736 GCF_900497805.2 Vombatus ursinus | reverse complement strand
TCCCTTTAGAAATATTTTCATCTGTGAGAGTTTAAATCTATGATGGATTCTGTCACCATTATGTATCCCCAAACTCATTTTTATGGTCACAGAACAAGGCACATGAGATCATACTTAACATTAATTGTATTTGCAGTTCAAAAGTCATAATTGGGAAGAAAGGATGGATTTGTTCTGCTTGGCTCAAGGGTGGCAGCCATTGGTGAACATTGCAAAAAGGCAGCCTTAAACGTGATGTAGAGAAAACCTGTCTAACCATTAGAGCAGTTCAAAAGTGGAACACATTGCCCATCATGAGAGGTCTTTGAGTTGTTGTTCATCCTTCATTTTTGAAGAAGACTAAAGAAATCACAATATTGGAGTAAAATAGTGGGGGGGGGATGTCTTGACTTGCAAGTGAACTGGATTTAAGTGAGGCAGAGGAGTACAAAGTTGTCAGCGCTTCCTGAATCATTGAAGTCCAGTGGCAAGCCAAAAGTCAAGAGGTCTTCAAGGAGTGGATACGTGGCCATGTGACAGTGTATGTCATAGAGGGGATCTTTATAATGTACAGATGGCATGACCTCCAAGGTGCCTTCTGATCTGGAGATCATGGAAAGTACCTTGTCCGTCAATCCTGAAGTCCAGGAGGTTCCAATCCTGCACTTCCTACCAGTGGGAGCTGGAGCATGTCACAACATCCCTGGATCTCAGTTCCTTCAACTATAAAATGAGGTGTTTGGACTGGATGGCCTTATGTGCCCATTCTAGCTCTAGATTTATGCTCTTATTGGAAAATGTAAGCCCCTTGAGGGCAAGAACAACTTCATTTTTGTCCCGGTACTTAGTTCCGTTACTAGTACACTGGTTGTTGTCCAGCTGTTTCATTTATGTACCGTAACACTTCATGATCCCATGTGGGGTTTTCATGGCAAAGATACTGGAGTGATTTGCCATTTCCTTCTCTAGCTCATTTTATAGATGAGGGAACTGAGACAGAGTTAAGTGACTTGCCCAGGGTCACACAGCTAGAAAGTGTCTGAAGCCAGATTTAAATTCAGGAAGATCAGCCTTCTTAACTCCAGACTAGACACTCTATCCACTGCACCACCTAGTTTCTCTACCAGCACTCAAATATATGTGTGTGTGTTTGTACATATACACACATATATACATGTGTATACATGCGTGTATATACATGTGTGTACATACATACATGTACATATATACATATATGTGTGTATGCATGTATACACACATATTATATATATATATATATATATATGACTGGTTTGAAAGAGTGCTGGTTTTGGAATCATACTATCTGAATTCAAATCCAGGTTCTACCACTTACCACCTTTGACAAGGGTTCTTAACCTGAGGTCTATTACCTTTTTTTTTTTTTTTTTTAGTGAGGCAATTGGGGTTAAGTGGGCAATTGGGATTAAGTGACTTGCCTAGGGTCACACAGCTAGTAAGTGTCACGTGTCTAAGGCTAGATTTGAACTCAGGTTATCCTGATTCCAAGGCCAGAGCTCTACCTACTGCACCACCTAGCTGCCCCAGATCTATTAACTTTTTTTAAAAAAAGAACAAATAACTATATTTCCATACAAATAGTTTCCTTCATAATCCTATGTATCTTATTTTATGCCTTTGAAAACATGATAGTGAAATGGCACCCAAAGGCTTCACCAAACCTCCAAAGGTGGTACAAGGTATGCCAAAGGTTAAGAACCCCTGATCAATGTGAATTTGGACAAGTCATAACATTTCTGGGCCCTAGATTCTTTACCTGAAAAATGAAGGAGTTGACTAGACACCAAGGTCCTACTCAACTCCAGCCTTAGGAAGCTGATAGGATTATAGATTTTTCACTAGAGGAGCCTAAGATATCATCAAGTGCAACCCACTGATTCCTCCAGTGAAGAAACTGAGGCTCAGGAAGGTGATATATTTCACTAAGGGTAACATAGCTATTAAGAATTTGAACCCACATCTAACATTTATAATTCTTGGGTATTGATTACAATGTCAGTGCACCAAGATGTAGGCTGAGCCTAGGACTCAACTGTAAAATGTAGGATATGTATGTTGGTAGGTATATATGCATGACTGCCTTGTTTTTCTCATCTGGGAAATGGAGATAATAATAGCACCTAACTCAGAGGGGTGTTGTCAAGATCAAATGAGATAAGATATGTAAGGAATTTTATGGATCTTAAAGTGCTATATGTAAGACATTAATGGCAATTTGCTCTTTAGCTATGACATTAAGAAAATTAGGAGTGGGAAAAGATGCACTGAAAGGTTAGATTTTGTTATTATAATAAGTGTGTGCAAGCTATTAATTATTATCATCACTTTTGATATGACATGATCTTATTAATGTAATGATGAGGAAACTGAGGCAGAGGTTAAGAGATTTGCCCAAGGTCATGCAGAGAGTACCTGAGCCTGGATTTGAACTCAGATCTTCCTAGCTATTGAACACAATTTTCACTTGAAAGTATGGCCCAGACTTGGAAAATTCACATGTATCATATGAATACAAGTGATATTCTTATTGTGTAAGCACCCAAGCCTCATTGAGGTAAAAGCATAGGATCACAGGTTCATGGATTTAAAACTAGAAGAGAATTCATAGGCCATCTATTTCAATCTGCTTCTTCTACAGATGAGGAAACTGAGGCCCAGAGAAGAGAAATTATTTACTTAAGCTAGGTCAAGCAGCAAATCTGGGATCATTCTAGGATATCATAATTCAAATGGACACATGAACAAACTCATTTTGTGAGGTTGGAGAACTCCCAATGTGGTAACTCCTTCCACAGACACTGAGAAAAACCCCATCTATAATTGTAGTAAGTCAGTCCCAGGATGATGATTAAAGCATACAGTGGTTCAGTGACTTGCACATTTAAATAACTAACTAACATTTAGTGTCAAAGCAATGATTTGAACTTAGGTCCTTCCACCTCTCAGCATAAATCTAGCCTCCATTGATACACTGACCATAGAAAATCATTATATACCAGAAAATAACAGAGAAAGACCCAGTACCCCATTAGCAATGATCTTTGTTTTTCCATAACAGAAGCTGAACGTAGGTATTGCAATCAGTCTGAGAAAAACTCATCTTAGATTCTGGGCATACTCCTTTGCTGACTTTCAGTGTGACCTTAGAAAAATCACTTAACCTCCTCATGCCTCAGTTTACCCATCTGTGAAATGAGGTTAATAATCTTTCCTGACCTCACAAGACTGTTGAGAGTCTCTGTTAATTAAGGTTTCTGAATCGCTGGGAGGTGATGGATGAAAAGGGCAAAGATTTGTTAATTGATGAATTTCAAGTCCAGTGATGCCTCACCAAAATATGTTATAACAATTCTCCTTCTAGGTTATTTGGAGGAGACAGGTTTCAAGTTATTTTACTTTTATTGAGAAGCAATTCAGGGACAACCCAAAGGTGAATCAGATGGCCACCTACATGACATGACTAATTCCCCTGTCCCGACTCCCTCCTCATATGTAAATGTGTTCTCCATTGTATCTGAAATTGTCACTATTGGAACCAATCCCATTAGCCACTGGTGTTCCTTTAAGGCAATATAGGGCCTAAAGATTTCTGTTACAATGCAAATATTCTTCCCTGCATCACTACCCCACATCCACATCTGAATCATAAATATGGTTGATCAATAATGTAACATTTATATAACCTAAAAATTAAGGTCTCACACACACACACACACACATACTCACACACACACCCCTCATAAACTACGCAGGTAGTCCAAATAGCATTACTCTCATTTTATAGAGGAAGAAACTGAGCGTCAGAGCATTTATGTGACTTATCCAAAGTTACATAAAACAGTAAATTCCAGAAGACAGTTACAAAGCCCTGTCTCCTGACTCCAACCTCAACCAATTTTCCATTGCAGCTCATGAAAGAATTGAACACATGACATACAAGTTTTTGATGAGGAGTTGTCTGGAGCATGGGCATTGCCTTGTTTAGTAATGGAGGCAGCATCAGGGCTGCAGAGAGAGTCTCTGGGAAGGCAGAGGATGGCAGAAGGGCACTGGGAATTTTCTGGGGGTGGTAGCAGACTGAGGAGAGAAGAGAGAGCACAGGAAGCAGGATGGAAAGAGGGAGCAGAAGGGGTGGCAAAGAGAATCTCTATTTCACCATTACACGTGGCTGGAAAGTGGGGGTGAGGGGACATGTGACTCAGTTGCTGAGAACAATACATAAGCCACAGCGAGTCAGGATTAAAGAGGAACTGAAACCTGTCCACATTCCATTATATTCAGCAAGAATGCATGTGCCAAACTGTGTGAGGCCCATGAGGGAAAAGACAGTTGCTTCTTTTGAAAAAGAGGTGTGAAGGCATAGGAGAAGTACAGCAGCTTTAGAAGATGAGCAACTAAGACACCAGAATGTTGTGCCTGGAAATTGTGACTTCCCTCAGTGTATACGGGAGCCTGATCTGGATTTTCTGGAAAATCACCTTCCTCTTCCCCTTCTTCCTTTCTATTCAGACACAGATCAAAAGGAGACATCTCCCCTCATCGCTTTACCTTCATCAGACTCAACAGGGAAGTCGGACTGTTGTCAAAAGACTTTTCCCCGTCTGTCCAAACTCAGCAATTATGCTGTTCTTCAGCTCCCCAACAGATACCCAGATCTTGTGGCACACACGCACACACACACACACACACACACACACACACACAAAAAAAAAACTCTACCCAAGGTCTAGATGCTACACAAAGTCCCAAAGACTCTAATCTTATATTAAGTGTTCACTATGTGCCAGGCACTGTGCTAAATGCTTTACAAATACTATCTCATTTGGTCCTCACAACTACCCTGGGAGATAGGTACTATCATTATCTCCATTTTACAGTTGAGTAAACTGAGGTAGAAAGAGGTTCAATGACTTGCCCAGGGTAACACAGTTAGTAAGTGTATGAGGCTACATTTGAAGTCCAGTCTCCCTGCCTTCAGGCTCAGGTACTGAGGTGGTAGTGTATACCACCTAGCTTCCATGGGTCTGATTCATCCAAAGAATCAAGATGGTAAGAAAGAGATCCATTCACGAACTCTGTTTTAACCAGTGATATTGAATCTCCCACCTCCATACTTCTACACAAATGATCTTTTCCACTCCATGTCTGGAAGGCCCTCCTTCTTCACCTCTGCTTCCTTTAAAACCCAGGCCAGGGGCAGCTGGGTGGCACAGTGGATAGAGCACCGGCCCTGAAGTCAGGAGGACCTGAGCTCAAATCCGGCCTCAGACCAAACACTTGACACGTACTAGCTGTGTGACCTTGGGCAAGTCATTTAACCCCCATTGCCTCACTAAAACAAAACAAAACAAAAAAAAAAAAAAACCCAGGCCAGATGACACATCCTGTATGAAGCCTTTCCAGCCCTATCTCAATCTTTACTTCTTAAAATTACTTTGTGCACAATCTGTGCTTATTTACCTGTGTAGATGTTGTCATCTCACTGCCCAGAATGCAAGTTCTTTGAAGGATGGTTGTTTCATTGTCTTTGTATTCCAAGTGACAAGCACATAGCAGGTGTTTAACAAATTTTGGTTGAATTGAATGAAATTGAACTGATCTGAACATCAAGAAACAGCTAGATGGCACAGTGAATAGAACGCCTGGCTTGGAGTCAGGAAGATCTGAGTTCAAGTCTGGCCTCTAATGCTTCCTAGCTGAGTGACCCTGGACAAGTCATTAACTTCTCGATCTGTTTCATATTCATCATTTACAAAATGATAGTAATAGTAACACAACCTCAAAAAGTGGTTATGAGGACCAAATGAAATAACATGTAAAGCATTTATCAAACCTTAAAATGCAATCTAAATGTTAGTCATTATTTTTATTAGTGAATTGAATTAAATTGGACTGAATTAAAGCAATTTCTGGCTCAACTTTCCTATAGTTTATCAGGCTTCTTGTGGACAGAATTAAATTAGATTTGAAAATGCTGAGGGAAGGAGGAACTTGGGAAGCCAAGAGAGTTAAGAGAGGCCTCTAGGGTGGTAATGGATAGTAAATTAGGCCTTTGTTGGGGCCCTAATAAAGCAGCTATCAGAATGGCCCCTGGAATCTGGCCCAGTGACTGTGTAAGAACATTACTGTGAGATGCCAGGGTGGGCTAGGTTTTCTAATGTAGATATTCCATCAACATTTTCAGGGATTCTGGAATGCAGTGTCATAAATACAAACACGATATTTTCTCATCTCCAATAATTGGCTCCCTAAAGAAACTTAGAGTTCTCTCGGCCACCCAACCCTTAGCAGGGGACACAGCTTTCTCAGTGGCTGGTTGCTTCAACTTGTCTCTTTCCAGAAGAGAAGGAAAAAAAAGTGATAGTAAAGTAGATTGTGAGGTGTGACGTTTTAGTAAGATTACTCCAGTTGCCTGAATGGGCTTCCTCCTAAGTGGTAAGATATTGTTTTAATAGTTGACCAGAAAGCAACAGTTTTATTTCAGAGTCCTAGACTCCTTGTGCTTTAAGGAATTTCCTCTGGACTGCATACAGGGGCAAAGCTCCAGATTTGGGTAAGGGGAAGGCAGAGAGATTGGGGCTTAAGTTTGGGGGAATTCACAAAGGCCTCCCATATTTTTAAAAAATGGTGGGAAATGGAAGAGAAATACTGTTCCCCTATATCACCAAAAGCAGTGAATCTCAGAGCCAGAAGAAACCCTACTTGAAAGGCTAGTTAGCCCTTGCATGAAGAAGTGCAGTTAATAGCAACTCACTAGAGAAGCCATTGCTCTTTTGGTCAACGCTAATTGTTAGGAAGTTTATGTCTTTGTTTGTTTGTTTGCTGTGAAATGGAGTCTAAGTTTGCCTCTCTGCACTTTGCCCCATTACTTCTGGTTCTGCCCTTTGAGGCCAATCAGAACAAGGCATGATATCCCAAACACTTGAAGACAGCTATCATGTGCCCCCTGAGTCTCTTCTTTGCCCGGTTCAATTTCCTAAATAGTTGCAAAGAAACCATCTCGGGGGAAGGGAAAGAGAATGAGATCTTAACAGCCTTTAGATATTTCCGGGTATAGTAACAACATTTCTTCTCCTTATACATAGAGTGGAAAGAGACAGCAGCTGTAGCCAGAGGATGTGGACTCAGTTATTTATGGAATGTATGAGTTCAAGTAATAAAATTCATCAAACTTTTATTAAACACCTATAAGGCACAATGTCTTAACATAGATGGCCATGATCTAAAAACAAAAATTCAATATAGCCCTTTCTGTCTAGGAAATTTGCCTTTTATTGAGGAACACAACCCACATCCGGAGAAGTAAATGTGAGATCTTCGGTGAGAGTGACAACATTAACTACTGAGAGGTGAGGATATCAATTAGCCAAAGTCCTTTCCCTCTCCAAGTCTCATCTATAAAATAAGGATGGTTGGGCGTTAGATGATACCTGGAGTCCCTTCCCGCTCTGTATCCTGTGATCCTGTGAACATTTCTTTGTTGTTCCAATTAAAGTCCAGTCAGGCGGGCAATTTCATCCCCCTGCTGTCAAAGGTAAATTAAGTTATTAAGATTCTGAGAGTCAAAGGGACTTAGAGCCTTGGGACCAAGACCTCTGCAACTGCAGCCTTAGGAGAGGCGAGCTGATTCAGTTGACCTGGGCTTTGTCTCATAGCTTTGGTTATTTTCAAGTGCCATTGCTGACCTCGCCATTGATCTACCAGAGGGAGACCAGTGCCTTTACTCCCCAATTCTGAATGCCTCCTCACCCTGGCTAGAGAATATCATGAATTTGCTCTCTGTTTCATAATGTTTCATTTTTAGATTTTTTTAGCTTAGAGAATACTTGGGGACTAGAGGATGGAGGCAGAAAAACATGTCAGGTTGACTGTCTTCAAGTTTTCAAATGTTGTCACAGGAAGATAGATGAGACTTATCCTGAGAGGCAGACTTTGATGGCACACGAAGAACAACTTCCTGATAGTCAAAGCTGTCTCAAAGTTGGATGGGCTGGTGTGAGATTCAGTGCATTCCCACTCACTAAAGGGCATCAAACAGAGATTGAATGACCACTCATTGGAGTAAGAACTCGTTTTAAGGGATAGGTTGCATTTGATTGCCACGGGATCCCCTCTCTTGCCAAGAGGCTGTGAGTGGCAGAAAGAATTATTACCCCTCCTCCCAAAAAAACAAAAAAAACAGAGTAACCTGGCCACAATGTGAAACAAATGCTGAGTCAGTCCTCTAAGAACCTCCTCTCCCTTCATGTCACACACACACACACACACACACACACACACACCTTTCACTATCAGTGTTGGTGTTGTCTGCTCTATCTAGGAAGATGGCATTTAGCACTATTCTCTTGTACTCTGTCTCTTTTCTGTATACATCTGTGTCTGTCTCTTTGTTTCTCTATGTCTATGTATCTCTGTCTCTCTATCTCTCTGTATCTCTCTGTGTCTTTCTGTCTTTCTGTCTCTGTCTCTCTGTATGTCTTCTCTCTGTCTGTTTCTCTCTGTATCTCTCTCTTTGCCTCCTTCTGTCTCTGTATCTCTATGTCTGTGTCTGCCTTTGTGTCTTTGTCTCTCTCTCTCTCTCTGTCTCTCTCTCTCTCTTTCTCTCTCTCTCTTTCTCTGTTAGAATATTACCTGGTACCCAAAGTGACAGGTTACTATCTACAGCCTTCTTTTTCCTGATGCCTTGCATTGTCGAATACAGCTGTGCTATAACGTCACATTTTACCAGGAGATATCACCTGGCCTCCTCTCGCCTGAAAATTCCTTCATTGTAAGGCACTAGAGTCTACAAAATGAACCAGTACTTTTTTTTAAATCAATGCTACAAATTCAAAGTCTTATAAATGGAGTTATTTAAAATGTGTGCTATCTGAGAACGCAAAAATTTTGCTTCTTAACTTAAACACAAACACAAGCTTCTAATTTCTATCCAGTAGAAGTGGCATCCATCATATGTTCCTCTTTTCAGATGACATTTTGTTGCTTTCATCAAGCTTCAAAATAATGTAAATTCTCTGGGAGGAGATTGATAAGTATTCTAAAGAATTTGCACTAACCATCCACACAGAAAAAACAGAGTGGATGAACAATGACTATTTTCCAGATTATGGACAACCTACAGAAATCATCCATCAGGGTAGAATGAGTGATATGGATGGATAAATACATAGAAAGATGATCAAATGAGATAATATATGTAGAGTAATTTGCAAACTTTAGAATGTTATATATAGTTGTTATTACTATTAATGATAACATGAATAGAGAGAGTTCAAGAAAGAGAAGAGATAAAGATGATATAGATACAGATATAAACATGGATAGAAATAAAGAAAAATAGAGATAACAGAGATACATCTTAGGCATTACAAGTAAACAATTAGCTGGGTTCAGGATTAGATAGGAGAACTGGCCTCATAGCCTTCATAAAATTACAAAGCTCCTTTGATGACCCCAAACTTCTCCTAGAAAGAAATGACCATTTTTTAAAATATCAACATGTAATTAGTATAATATGGCTATGAATTACAGAATATAACAGTCTCCAAAGATTTAAATATTAGTAACACTCAGAGGGCAATAAGAAGCAAGAGGTATGGGTGATCAGCCTATAACACAGAACAAACCAAGACGTTCAAAGAAGTATGAGATTGAATGAGGTCACCAGGGACATCTCTAATGTATATTTAATAATATCAGGACAAAGTGAGGAAGGCTACAAGACTGATGAGGCTTATGGGAAGACATAGATAAGAGTGTCACAGAAGGACAGACATAGGGATTTTGCAATGTGTTTAGTTGGAGGGGATTTGAAAATCGTTGAGATCACAGATTCACTGGAGTATTTGAGGAGAGGCTGCCATATAGGATCAGCTAGGACACATTGAGAATTTGGCACTGCCATTACCAGTGCTGGATGACTTACTCATATGAAGGGATTTCCTTACATATCAGTCTCTGTTATGAGAATGACCAAGATCAGAACGCCTTACCAGCTCAACGGCATTTATAGAAAAATCTCCATAAAAGAGCCAGGCCTTCTCCCTACAGATCTTCAAAAAACAATGCATATTAGCAAACTTGAAACAGAATAATTGCTTCTTTTAAAGCTACTTATGAGTGCCAGTTCTTTGATTGTAGGACTATTCAAATATTTATTTCTTCAAGGCAAATATTTCCCTCAATAAATGGCATTTTTCTTTTCTTTTTTTCTTTTTGCTTGGGGGTTTTCATTTAGAAGTTTGATTTATAGCTGAAATGCAAGCATTCAAGTTTTCTTGAGGCAGCGAGATTCAATGAAAAAAATTGGGGATTTGAAATCAGAAGAGTCCTGGGCTCAAACAATGTCATGAACACACATGTGTTCATGGGGCTGTGTGAACCTGACCAACTCATTTAATTTCCCTGAGCTTCAGTTTGCTCATCTAGAATCCCTGGGGTTCTCTCTTTTGGTCATACTCCCACTATCTTTTGTTCAGCACTGGACAGCACAGTATAGGAAGAATATTGACAAACTGGAATATGACCAGAAGAAGGAAGTCAATATAATGAGAAAAATGGATACTATATTTTTCCGTGAATGGCTAAAAGGACTGGGGTTATTTAGCCTGGAGAGGACAAGGCTTATCTATCATTAAGTACTCTAGGGTACCATGTGTAAAGAGTAATTAGACTTGATCTGCTTTACCTCAAAGGGAAGAATTAGGACCATTAGGCAAATGGGAAGCATAGTATATGCTGAATAGAATGCCAAACTTGAAATTAAGAAGAGTTGGGTTTAATTTCTACCTCATATGTCCAGCAGGGTCATCTTGAGAGTCAACTAATATATGTAGAGCTTTGAAAACCTTAAACTATGTAACTGACATAGCTTAAAACTAAGCTATATAAATATGAACCATTATTAAATTGTGAGAGGCAGATTTGAGCTAGATATAAGAAGGCTTTCCTAAAAGAAAGCTTTTCAAGCAAAGTGAAATGAATTGCCTTATGAGAGAGTGAGTTCCTTATTCCTGAAATTCTTCATGCAAACATTAGACGACCATTTGTTGGTGATGACTGAGATAAGATCCTTTGTTAAGGAACAAGTTAGACATTTCTGAGGTTTCTTCTGACTCTGAGATTCTTTGATATTTGATGGGAATGAATGTAAATTGTTGCATTTGGGTTCAAACAATCAATCTCAAAAATATAAGATGGGGAATGTTTGGCTACATGGTAGTTGATTTGAAAATGACCCTGGGGTTTTAGTGGGCTTTGAGCTCAGGAGGCATCAAGTATGTAACAATGGCTACTAAGAAAGTTAACATATCGTAGGCTGTGTTAAGAGAGACCTAGTGTCTAGGACTAGGAAGATAATAGATAGTTCCATTGTTCTCTGCCTTAGGCAGACTAAATCTGGAACATTCTGTTCAGTTCTGAATAACATACTTTAAGATGCACATTGACAAAGTAGAGAATATCCATAGAAGCAGAGCCAGATTGGAGAAGGAACTTGAATTTGTGATATATGTTTACTAATTTAAAAAAAATTGGAGATGTTTAACTGGGGGGAAGTGTTCAAGGAAACGTGGAAGTTATTTTGAAGTATATAAAGGACTATCATATGGGAGAGAAATTAAACTTTGTCTGGTTGGCCCCAAAAGATAGAACTAAAAACAATGAAGCAGATTTAGAATTGATAAAAATAACTTCCTAACAATTAAAACTCCAAAAGTGAAACAGGCCACATCAGGAGGTAATAGGTGCTCCCTCCCTTGAGATCTTCAAGCACAACCTGAGCGTGTTGTAGATGGGATCCTTGTTCTTTTGGGAATTGAGATCAATGGCCTCTGAGATCCCTTCTGAATCTGAGACTACAGGATTCCGAGATCAACAATTGCTCTCTAAAATGATATTTGCTTTCCTCTTAATATTCATGCGGCATAGACTATTCTGTGTTGTAGAGTAGTTCATGTTAACATAAAGGTTGGAAAGAATCTCAGAAATCACTTGGTCTAGCCCTCCATTTTTGTAAATGAGGCTCCAAGACATAGCCAGGCTTATTCACACTCACTTTGTTCACAAGCAGAAGAAGCAGGATGCAAACCTAGGACCTCTCACACTAAATCTAGTTATTTTTCCATTACATCATTCTACTTCTATCTCCTCTCTCCCATTATACTACGAACTTGAAAACAAGGGTCAGTTGTATTCATGTGTATATTCATGGTCCCTAGCATAGGGTGTTCACACCTGGTAGGCTTGTAATCAATATTTGTACAAAGGATGAAAAATGGAAGGGATGGATGGAGGGGAGTAGAGAGAAGGAAGGAAGGAGGGAGGGAGGGAAGAAGGAAAGAAGGGAGAGAAGAAAGAAAAAAGGAAGAAAGGAAGGAAGGAAGAGTGGATGGATGAATTTGGAGGTGACTTGGCCATGGAAACTCTCAGAGACTATTTACTAAAAGTTATAGGTTTGTGACCTGTAATGGTTAAGAAATATCCTATAGCAGTGGAGGGGGGAAACGTATATTAGATCATATCCCTGAAGTGCTAGAGTAGAATAACAAGCAGAAAGAGGCATGGTGGATTTAAGTAGACTGATATGTACATACATATATGTGTGTGTGTGTGTGTGTATACATATATATAGATATATAGATATATATATACACACATGAGAGAGAGAGAGAGAGAGAGAGAGAGAGAGAGAGAGAGAGAGAGAGAGAGAGAGAGAGAG
>NW_020953073.1:0-12736 GCF_900497805.2 Vombatus ursinus | reverse complement strand
TCCCTTTAGAAATATTTTCATCTGTGAGAGTTTAAATCTATGATGGAATCTGTCACCATTATGTATCCCCAAACTCATTTTTATGGTCACAGAACAAGGCACATGAGATCATACTTAACATTAATTGTATTTGCAGTTCAAAAGTCATAATTGGGAAGAAAGGATGGATTTGTTCTGCTTGGCTCAAGGGTGGCAGCCATTGGTGAACATTGCAAAAAGGCAGCCTTAAACGTGATGTAGAGAAAACCTGTCTAACCATTAGAGCAGTTCAAAAGTGGAACACATTGCCCATCATGAGAGGTCTTTGAGTTGTTGTTCATCCTTCATTTTTGAAGAAGACTAAAGAAATCACAATATTGGAGTAAAATAGTGGGGGGGGGATGTCTTGACTTGCAAGTGAACTGGATTTAAGTGAGGCAGAGGAGTACAAAGTTGTCAGCGCTTCCTGAATCATTGAAGTCCAGTGGCAAGCCAAAAGTCAAGAGGTCTTCAAGGAGTGGATACGTGGCCATGTGACAGTGTATGTCATAGAGGGGATCTTTATAATGTACAGATGGCATGACCTCCAAGGTGCCTTCTGATCTGGAGATCATGGAAAGTACCTTGTCCGTCAATCCTGAAGTCCAGGAGGTTCCAATCCTGCACTTCCTACCAGTGGGAGCTGGAGCATGTCACAACATCCCTGGATCTCAGTTCCTTCAACTATAAAATGAGGTGTTTGGACTGGATGGCCTTATGTGCCCATTCTAGCTCTAGATTTATGCTCTTATTGGAAAATGTAAGCCCCTTGAGGGCAAGAACAACTTCATTTTTGTCCCGGTACTTAGTTCCGTTACTAGTACACTGGTTGTTGTCCAGCTGTTTCATTTATGTACCGTAACACTTCATGATCCCATGTGGGGTTTTCATGGCAAAGATACTGGAGTGATTTGCCATTTCCTTCTCTAGCTCATTTTATAGATGAGGGAACTGAGACAGAGTTAAGTGACTTGCCCAGGGTCACACAGCTAGAAAGTGTCTGAAGCCAGATTTAAATTCAGGAAGATCAGCCTTCTTAACTCCAGACTAGACACTCTATCCACTGCACCACCTAGTTTCTCTACCAGCACTCAAATATATGTGTGTGTGTTTGTACATATACACACATATATACATGTGTATACATGCGTGTATATACATGTGTGTACATACATACATGTACATATATACATATATGTGTGTATGCATGTATACACACATATTATATATATATATATATATATATGACTGGTTTGAAAGAGTGCTGGTTTTGGAATCATACTATCTGAATTCAAATCCAGGTTCTACCACTTACCACCTTTGACAAGGGTTCTTAACCTGAGGTCTATTACCTTTTTTTTTTTTTTTTTTAGTGAGGCAATTGGGGTTAAGTGGGCAATTGGGATTAAGTGACTTGCCTAGGGTCACACAGCTAGTAAGTGTCACGTGTCTAAGGCTAGATTTGAACTCAGGTTATCCTGATTCCAAGGCCAGAGCTCTACCTACTGCACCACCTAGCTGCCCCAGATCTATTAACTTTTTTTAAAAAAAGAACAAATAACTATATTTCCATACAAATAGTTTCCTTCATAATCCTATGTATCTTATTTTATGCCTTTGAAAACATGATAGTGAAATGGCACCCAAAGGCTTCACCAAACCTCCAAAGGTGGTACAAGGTATGCCAAAGGTTAAGAACCCCTGATCAATGTGAATTTGGACAAGTCATAACATTTCTGGGCCCTAGATTCTTTACCTGAAAAATGAAGGAGTTGACTAGACACCAAGGTCCTACTCAACTCCAGCCTTAGGAAGCTGATAGGATTATAGATTTTTCACTAGAGGAGCCTAAGATATCATCAAGTGCAACCCACTGATTCCTCCAGTGAAGAAACTGAGGCTCAGGAAGGTGATATATTTCACTAAGGGTAACATAGCTATTAAGAATTTGAACCCACATCTAACATTTATAATTCTTGGGTATTGATTACAATGTCAGTGCACCAAGATGTAGGCTGAGCCTAGGACTCAACTGTAAAATGTAGGATATGTATGTTGGTAGGTATATATGCATGACTGCCTTGTTTTTCTCATCTGGGAAATGGAGATAATAATAGCACCTAACTCAGAGGGGTGTTGTCAAGATCAAATGAGATAAGATATGTAAGGAATTTTATGGATCTTAAAGTGCTATATGTAAGACATTAATGGCAATTTGCTCTTTAGCTATGACATTAAGAAAATTAGGAGTGGGAAAAGATGCACTGAAAGGTTAGATTTTGTTATTATAATAAGTGTGTGCAAGCTATTAATTATTATCATCACTTTTGATATGACATGATCTTATTAATGTAATGATGAGGAAACTGAGGCAGAGGTTAAGAGATTTGCCCAAGGTCATGCAGAGAGTACCTGAGCCTGGATTTGAACTCAGATCTTCCTAGCTATTGAACACAATTTTCACTTGAAAGTATGGCCCAGACTTGGAAAATTCACATGTATCATATGAATACAAGTGATATTCTTATTGTGTAAGCACCCAAGCCTCATTGAGGTAAAAGCATAGGATCACAGGTTCATGGATTTAAAACTAGAAGAGAATTCATAGGCCATCTATTTCAATCTGCTTCTTCTACAGATGAGGAAACTGAGGCCCAGAGAAGAGAAATTATTTACTTAAGCTAGGTCAAGCAGCAAATCTGGGATCATTCTAGGATATCATAATTCAAATGGACACATGAACAAACTCATTTTGTGAGGTTGGAGAACTCCCAATGTGGTAACTCCTTCCACAGACACTGAGAAAAACCCCATCTATAATTGTAGTAAGTCAGTCCCAGGATGATGATTAAAGCATACAGTGGTTCAGTGACTTGCACATTTAAATAACTAACTAACATTTAGTGTCAAAGCAATGATTTGAACTTAGGTCCTTCCACCTCTCAGCATAAATCTAGCCTCCATTGATACACTGACCATAGAAAATCATTATATACCAGAAAATAACAGAGAAAGACCCAGTACCCCATTAGCAATGATCTTTGTTTTTCCATAACAGAAGCTGAACGTAGGTATTGCAATCAGTCTGAGAAAAACTCATCTTAGATTCTGGGCATACTCCTTTGCTGACTTTCAGTGTGACCTTAGAAAAATCACTTAACCTCCTCATGCCTCAGTTTACCCATCTGTGAAATGAGGTTAATAATCTTTCCTGACCTCACAAGACTGTTGAGAGTCTCTGTTAATTAAGGTTTCTGAATCGCTGGGAGGTGATGGATGAAAAGGGCAAAGATTTGTTAATTGATGAATTTCAAGTCCAGTGATGCCTCACCAAAATATGTTATAACAATTCTCCTTCTAGGTTATTTGGAGGAGACAGGTTTCAAGTTATTTTACTTTTATTGAGAAGCAATTCAGGGACAACCCAAAGGTGAATCAGATGGCCACCTACATGACATGACTAATTCCCCTGTCCCGACTCCCTCCTCATATGTAAATGTGTTCTCCATTGTATCTGAAATTGTCACTATTGGAACCAATCCCATTAGCCACTGGTGTTCCTTTAAGGCAATATAGGGCCTAAAGATTTCTGTTACAATGCAAATATTCTTCCCTGCATCACTACCCCACATCCACATCTGAATCATAAATATGGTTGATCAATAATGTAACATTTATATAACCTAAAAATTAAGGTCTCACACACACACACACACACATACTCACACACACACCCCTCATAAACTACGCAGGTAGTCCAAATAGCATTACTCTCATTTTATAGAGGAAGAAACTGAGCGTCAGAGCATTTATGTGACTTATCCAAAGTTACATAAAACAGTAAATTCCAGAAGACAGTTACAAAGCCCTGTCTCCTGACTCCAACCTCAACCAATTTTCCATTGCAGCTCATGAAAGAATTGAACACATGACATACAAGTTTTTGATGAGGAGTTGTCTGGAGCATGGGCATTGCCTTGTTTAGTAATGGAGGCAGCATCAGGGCTGCAGAGAGAGTCTCTGGGAAGGCAGAGGATGGCAGAAGGGCACTGGGAATTTTCTGGGGGTGGTAGCAGACTGAGGAGAGAAGAGAGAGCACAGGAAGCAGGATGGAAAGAGGGAGCAGAAGGGGTGGCAAAGAGAATCTCTATTTCACCATTACACGTGGCTGGAAAGTGGGGGTGAGGGGACATGTGACTCAGTTGCTGAGAACAATACATAAGCCACAGCGAGTCAGGATTAAAGAGGAACTGAAACCTGTCCACATTCCATTATATTCAGCAAGAATGCATGTGCCAAACTGTGTGAGGCCCATGAGGGAAAAGACAGTTGCTTCTTTTGAAAAAGAGGTGTGAAGGCATAGGAGAAGTACAGCAGCTTTAGAAGATGAGCAACTAAGACACCAGAATGTTGTGCCTGGAAATTGTGACTTCCCTCAGTGTATACGGGAGCCTGATCTGGATTTTCTGGAAAATCACCTTCCTCTTCCCCTTCTTCCTTTCTATTCAGACACAGATCAAAAGGAGACATCTCCCCTCATCGCTTTACCTTCATCAGACTCAACAGGGAAGTCGGACTGTTGTCAAAAGACTTTTCCCCGTCTGTCCAAACTCAGCAATTATGCTGTTCTTCAGCTCCCCAACAGATACCCAGATCTTGTGGCACACACGCACACACACACACACACACACACACACACACACAAAAAAAAAACTCTACCCAAGGTCTAGATGCTACACAAAGTCCCAAAGACTCTAATCTTATATTAAGTGTTCACTATGTGCCAGGCACTGTGCTAAATGCTTTACAAATACTATCTCATTTGGTCCTCACAACTACCCTGGGAGATAGGTACTATCATTATCTCCATTTTACAGTTGAGTAAACTGAGGTAGAAAGAGGTTCAATGACTTGCCCAGGGTAACACAGTTAGTAAGTGTATGAGGCTACATTTGAAGTCCAGTCTCCCTGCCTTCAGGCTCAGGTACTGAGGTGGTAGTGTATACCACCTAGCTTCCATGGGTCTGATTCATCCAAAGAATCAAGATGGTAAGAAAGAGATCCATTCACGAACTCTGTTTTAACCAGTGATATTGAATCTCCCACCTCCATACTTCTACACAAATGATCTTTTCCACTCCATGTCTGGAAGGCCCTCCTTCTTCACCTCTGCTTCCTTTAAAACCCAGGCCAGGGGCAGCTGGGTGGCACAGTGGATAGAGCACCGGCCCTGAAGTCAGGAGGACCTGAGCTCAAATCCGGCCTCAGACCAAACACTTGACACGTACTAGCTGTGTGACCTTGGGCAAGTCATTTAACCCCCATTGCCTCACTAAAACAAAACAAAACAAAAAAAAAAAAAAACCCAGGCCAGATGACACATCCTGTATGAAGCCTTTCCAGCCCTATCTCAATCTTTACTTCTTAAAATTACTTTGTGCACAATCTGTGCTTATTTACCTGTGTAGATGTTGTCATCTCACTGCCCAGAATGCAAGTTCTTTGAAGGATGGTTGTTTCATTGTCTTTGTATTCCAAGTGACAAGCACATAGCAGGTGTTTAACAAATTTTGGTTGAATTGAATGAAATTGAACTGATCTGAACATCAAGAAACAGCTAGATGGCACAGTGAATAGAACGCCTGGCTTGGAGTCAGGAAGATCTGAGTTCAAGTCTGGCCTCTAATGCTTCCTAGCTGAGTGACCCTGGACAAGTCATTAACTTCTCGATCTGTTTCATATTCATCATTTACAAAATGATAGTAATAGTAACACAACCTCAAAAAGTGGTTATGAGGACCAAATGAAATAACATGTAAAGCATTTATCAAACCTTAAAATGCAATCTAAATGTTAGTCATTATTTTTATTAGTGAATTGAATTAAATTGGACTGAATTAAAGCAATTTCTGGCTCAACTTTCCTATAGTTTATCAGGCTTCTTGTGGACAGAATTAAATTAGATTTGAAAATGCTGAGGGAAGGAGGAACTTGGGAAGCCAAGAGAGTTAAGAGAGGCCTCTAGGGTGGTAATGGATAGTAAATTAGGCCTTTGTTGGGGCCCTAATAAAGCAGCTATCAGAATGGCCCCTGGAATCTGGCCCAGTGACTGTGTAAGAACATTACTGTGAGATGCCAGGGTGGGCTAGGTTTTCTAATGTAGATATTCCATCAACATTTTCAGGGATTCTGGAATGCAGTGTCATAAATACAAACACGATATTTTCTCATCTCCAATAATTGGCTCCCTAAAGAAACTTAGAGTTCTCTCGGCCACCCAACCCTTAGCAGGGGACACAGCTTTCTCAGTGGCTGGTTGCTTCAACTTGTCTCTTTCCAGAAGAGAAGGAAAAAAAAGTGATAGTAAAGTAGATTGTGAGGTGTGACGTTTTAGTAAGATTACTCCAGTTGCCTGAATGGGCTTCCTCCTAAGTGGTAAGATATTGTTTTAATAGTTGACCAGAAAGCAACAGTTTTATTTCAGAGTCCTAGACTCCTTGTGCTTTAAGGAATTTCCTCTGGACTGCATACAGGGGCAAAGCTCCAGATTTGGGTAAGGGGAAGGCAGAGAGATTGGGGCTTAAGTTTGGGGGAATTCACAAAGGCCTCCCATATTTTTAAAAAATGGTGGGAAATGGAAGAGAAATACTGTTCCCCTATATCACCAAAAGCAGTGAATCTCAGAGCCAGAAGAAACCCTACTTGAAAGGCTAGTTAGCCCTTGCATGAAGAAGTGCAGTTAATAGCAACTCACTAGAGAAGCCATTGCTCTTTTGGTCAACGCTAATTGTTAGGAAGTTTATGTCTTTGTTTGTTTGTTTGCTGTGAAATGGAGTCTAAGTTTGCCTCTCTGCACTTTGCCCCATTACTTCTGGTTCTGCCCTTTGAGGCCAATCAGAACAAGGCATGATATCCCAAACACTTGAAGACAGCTATCATGTGCCCCCTGAGTCTCTTCTTTGCCCGGTTCAATTTCCTAAATAGTTGCAAAGAAACCATCTCGGGGGAAGGGAAAGAGAATGAGATCTTAACAGCCTTTAGATATTTCCGGGTATAGTAACAACATTTCTTCTCCTTATACATAGAGTGGAAAGAGACAGCAGCTGTAGCCAGAGGATGTGGACTCAGTTATTTATGGAATGTATGAGTTCAAGTAATAAAATTCATCAAACTTTTATTAAACACCTATAAGGCACAATGTCTTAACATAGATGGCCATGATCTAAAAACAAAAATTCAATATAGCCCTTTCTGTCTAGGAAATTTGCCTTTTATTGAGGAACACAACCCACATCCGGAGAAGTAAATGTGAGATCTTCGGTGAGAGTGACAACATTAACTACTGAGAGGTGAGGATATCAATTAGCCAAAGTCCTTTCCCTCTCCAAGTCTCATCTATAAAATAAGGATGGTTGGGCGTTAGATGATACCTGGAGTCCCTTCCCGCTCTGTATCCTGTGATCCTGTGAACATTTCTTTGTTGTTCCAATTAAAGTCCAGTCAGGCGGGCAATTTCATCCCCCTGCTGTCAAAGGTAAATTAAGTTATTAAGATTCTGAGAGTCAAAGGGACTTAGAGCCTTGGGACCAAGACCTCTGCAACTGCAGCCTTAGGAGAGGCGAGCTGATTCAGTTGACCTGGGCTTTGTCTCATAGCTTTGGTTATTTTCAAGTGCCATTGCTGACCTCGCCATTGATCTACCAGAGGGAGACCAGTGCCTTTACTCCCCAATTCTGAATGCCTCCTCACCCTGGCTAGAGAATATCATGAATTTGCTCTCTGTTTCATAATGTTTCATTTTTAGATTTTTTTAGCTTAGAGAATACTTGGGGACTAGAGGATGGAGGCAGAAAAACATGTCAGGTTGACTGTCTTCAAGTTTTCAAATGTTGTCACAGGAAGATAGATGAGACTTATCCTGAGAGGCAGACTTTGATGGCACACGAAGAACAACTTCCTGATAGTCAAAGCTGTCTCAAAGTTGGATGGGCTGGTGTGAGATTCAGTGCATTCCCACTCACTAAAGGGCATCAAACAGAGATTGAATGACCACTCATTGGAGTAAGAACTCGTTTTAAGGGATAGGTTGCATTTGATTGCCACGGGATCCCCTCTCTTGCCAAGAGGCTGTGAGTGGCAGAAAGAATTATTACCCCTCCTCCCAAAAAAACAAAAAAAACAGAGTAACCTGGCCACAATGTGAAACAAATGCTGAGTCAGTCCTCTAAGAACCTCCTCTCCCTTCATGTCACACACACACACACACACACACACACACACACCTTTCACTATCAGTGTTGGTGTTGTCTGCTCTATCTAGGAAGATGGCATTTAGCACTATTCTCTTGTACTCTGTCTCTTTTCTGTATACATCTGTGTCTGTCTCTTTGTTTCTCTATGTCTATGTATCTCTGTCTCTCTATCTCTCTGTATCTCTCTGTGTCTTTCTGTCTTTCTGTCTCTGTCTCTCTGTATGTCTTCTCTCTGTCTGTTTCTCTCTGTATCTCTCTCTTTGCCTCCTTCTGTCTCTGTATCTCTATGTCTGTGTCTGCCTTTGTGTCTTTGTCTCTCTCTCTCTCTCTGTCTCTCTCTCTCTCTTTCTCTCTCTCTCTTTCTCTGTTAGAATATTACCTGGTACCCAAAGTGACAGGTTACTATCTACAGCCTTCTTTTTCCTGATGCCTTGCATTGTCGAATACAGCTGTGCTATAACGTCACATTTTACCAGGAGATATCACCTGGCCTCCTCTCGCCTGAAAATTCCTTCATTGTAAGGCACTAGAGTCTACAAAATGAACCAGTACTTTTTTTTAAATCAATGCTACAAATTCAAAGTCTTATAAATGGAGTTATTTAAAATGTGTGCTATCTGAGAACGCAAAAATTTTGCTTCTTAACTTAAACACAAACACAAGCTTCTAATTTCTATCCAGTAGAAGTGGCATCCATCATATGTTCCTCTTTTCAGATGACATTTTGTTGCTTTCATCAAGCTTCAAAATAATGTAAATTCTCTGGGAGGAGATTGATAAGTATTCTAAAGAATTTGCACTAACCATCCACACAGAAAAAACAGAGTGGATGAACAATGACTATTTTCCAGATTATGGACAACCTACAGAAATCATCCATCAGGGTAGAATGAGTGATATGGATGGATAAATACATAGAAAGATGATCAAATGAGATAATATATGTAGAGTAATTTGCAAACTTTAGAATGTTATATATAGTTGTTATTACTATTAATGATAACATGAATAGAGAGAGTTCAAGAAAGAGAAGAGATAAAGATGATATAGATACAGATATAAACATGGATAGAAATAAAGAAAAATAGAGATAACAGAGATACATCTTAGGCATTACAAGTAAACAATTAGCTGGGTTCAGGATTAGATAGGAGAACTGGCCTCATAGCCTTCATAAAATTACAAAGCTCCTTTGATGACCCCAAACTTCTCCTAGAAAGAAATGACCATTTTTTAAAATATCAACATGTAATTAGTATAATATGGCTATGAATTACAGAATATAACAGTCTCCAAAGATTTAAATATTAGTAACACTCAGAGGGCAATAAGAAGCAAGAGGTATGGGTGATCAGCCTATAACACAGAACAAACCAAGACGTTCAAAGAAGTATGAGATTGAATGAGGTCACCAGGGACATCTCTAATGTATATTTAATAATATCAGGACAAAGTGAGGAAGGCTACAAGACTGATGAGGCTTATGGGAAGACATAGATAAGAGTGTCACAGAAGGACAGACATAGGGATTTTGCAATGTGTTTAGTTGGAGGGGATTTGAAAATCGTTGAGATCACAGATTCACTGGAGTATTTGAGGAGAGGCTGCCATATAGGATCAGCTAGGACACATTGAGAATTTGGCACTGCCATTACCAGTGCTGGATGACTTACTCATATGAAGGGATTTCCTTACATATCAGTCTCTGTTATGAGAATGACCAAGATCAGAACGCCTTACCAGCTCAACGGCATTTATAGAAAAATCTCCATAAAAGAGCCAGGCCTTCTCCCTACAGATCTTCAAAAAACAATGCATATTAGCAAACTTGAAACAGAATAATTGCTTCTTTTAAAGCTACTTATGAGTGCCAGTTCTTTGATTGTAGGACTATTCAAATATTTATTTCTTCAAGGCAAATATTTCCCTCAATAAATGGCATTTTTCTTTTCTTTTTTTCTTTTTGCTTGGGGGTTTTCATTTAGAAGTTTGATTTATAGCTGAAATGCAAGCATTCAAGTTTTCTTGAGGCAGCGAGATTCAATGAAAAAAATTGGGGATTTGAAATCAGAAGAGTCCTGGGCTCAAACAATGTCATGAACACACATGTGTTCATGGGGCTGTGTGAACCTGACCAACTCATTTAATTTCCCTGAGCTTCAGTTTGCTCATCTAGAATCCCTGGGGTTCTCTCTTTTGGTCATACTCCCACTATCTTTTGTTCAGCACTGGACAGCACAGTATAGGAAGAATATTGACAAACTGGAATATGACCAGAAGAAGGAAGTCAATATAATGAGAAAAATGGATACTATATTTTTCCGTGAATGGCTAAAAGGACTGGGGTTATTTAGCCTGGAGAGGACAAGGCTTATCTATCATTAAGTACTCTAGGGTACCATGTGTAAAGAGTAATTAGACTTGATCTGCTTTACCTCAAAGGGAAGAATTAGGACCATTAGGCAAATGGGAAGCATAGTATATGCTGAATAGAATGCCAAACTTGAAATTAAGAAGAGTTGGGTTTAATTTCTACCTCATATGTCCAGCAGGGTCATCTTGAGAGTCAACTAATATATGTAGAGCTTTGAAAACCTTAAACTATGTAACTGACATAGCTTAAAATTAAGCTATATAAATATGAACCATTATTAAATTGTGAGAGGCAGATTTGAGCTAGATATAAGAAGGCTTTCCTAAAAGAAAGCTTTTCAAGCAAAGTGAAATGAATTGCCTTATGAGAGAGTGAGTTCCTTATTCCTGAAATTCTTCATGCAAACATTAGACGACCATTTGTTGGTGATGACTGAGATAAGATCCTTTGTTAAGGAACAAGTTAGACATTTCTGAGGTTTCTTCTGACTCTGAGATTCTTTGATATTTGATGGGAATGAATGTAAATTGTTGCATTTGGGTTCAAACAATCAATCTCAAAAATATAAGATGGGGAATGTTTGGCTACATGGTAGTTGATTTGAAAATGACCCTGGGGTTTTAGTGGGCTTTGAGCTCAGGAGGCATCAAGTATGTAACAATGGCTACTAAGAAAGTTAACATATCGTAGGCTGTGTTAAGAGAGACCTAGTGTCTAGGACTAGGAAGATAATAGATAGTTCCATTGTTCTCTGCCTTAGGCAGACTAAATCTGGAACATTCTGTTCAGTTCTGAATAACATACTTTAAGATGCACATTGACAAAGTAGAGAATATCCATAGAAGCAGAGCCAGATTGGAGAAGGAACTTGAATTTGTGATATATGTTTACTAATTTAAAAAAAATTGGAGATGTTTAACTGGGGGGAAGTGTTCAAGGAAACGTGGAAGTTATTTTGAAGTATATAAAGGACTATCATATGGGAGAGAAATTAAACTTTGTCTGGTTGGCCCCAAAAGATAGAACTAAAAACAATGAAGCAGATTTAGAATTGATAAAAATAACTTCCTAACAATTAAAACTCCAAAAGTGAAACAGGCCACATCAGGAGGTAATAGGTGCTCCCTCCCTTGAGATCTTCAAGCACAACCTGAGCGTGTTGTAGATGGGATCCTTGTTCTTTTGGGAATTGAGATCAATGGCCTCTGAGATCCCTTCTGAATCTGAGACTACAGGATTCCGAGATCAACAATTGCTCTCTAAAATGATATTTGCTTTCCTCTTAATATTCATGCGGCATAGACTATTCTGTGTTGTAGAGTAGTTCATGTTAACATAAAGGTTGGAAAGAATCTCAGAAATCACTTGGTCTAGCCCTCCATTTTTGTAAATGAGGCTCCAAGACATAGCCAGGCTTATTCACACTCACTTTGTTCACAAGCAGAAGAAGCAGGATGCAAACCTAGGACCTCTCACACTAAATCTAGTTATTTTTCCATTACATCATTCTACTTCTATCTCCTCTCTCCCATTATACTACGAACTTGAAAACAAGGGTCAGTTGTATTCATGTGTATATTCATGGTCCCTAGCATAGGGTGTTCACACCTGGTAGGCTTGTAATCAATATTTGTACAAAGGATGAAAAATGGAAGGGATGGATGGAGGGGAGTAGAGAGAAGGAAGGAAGGAGGGAGGGAGGGAAGAAGGAAAGAAGGGAGAGAAGAAAGAAAAAAGGAAGAAAGGAAGGAAGGAAGAGTGGATGGATGAATTTGGAGGTGACTTGGCCATGGAAACTCTCAGAGACTATTTACTAAAAGTTATAGGTTTGTGACCTGTAATGGTTAAGAAATATCCTATAGCAGTGGAGGGGGGAAACGTATATTAGATCATATCCCTGAAGTGCTAGAGTAGAATAACAAGCAGAAAGAGGCATGGTGGATTTAAGTAGACTGATATGTACATACATATATGTGTGTGTGTGTGTGTGTATACATATATATAGATATATAGATATATATATACACACATGAGAGAGAGAGAGAGAGAGAGAGAGAGAGAGAGAGAGAGAGAGAGAGAGAGAGAGAGAGAG
>NW_020953072.1:0-20812 GCF_900497805.2 Vombatus ursinus | reverse complement strand
GAGAGAGAGAGAGAGAGAGAGAGAGAGAGAGAGAGAGAGAGAGAGAGCAAACAATGACCTGCAAATAAGAAGTGGCATAAAAGACACTATGGATGGGAAAAGAGGAAGGCTAATCATGTCGTATAGTGGGAGAAGTATTCAGGGTTCAAGCTTCAGCTCTCCCCCATCTTTCTTGTGTGACTTTGTACCAGTCATTTAACTGAGAATCAGATCCAGAGCTAGTAAGGACCACAGAATCTATCTGGTTTGATCTCTTCATTTTATAGATAAGGAAACTGTGGCCCAAGGAAGTGGAGTGATGTGCCTCAGTGCTTCATAGGTAAGAAGTGTTACATACAGGGCTTGAAACTTGTTATGATTTCAGAGTCAGTGCTCTTTCCACTCTATCATTAAAAGGGTAAAAAAGGAAAGAAGAGGGGAAAAGATCATACCTCAGCATGATCTCATTTGCTAGGAAACCCTGGTAAACTTAAAATCAGTGCTGTCTAGGATAAAGGTGTATAAACTACTAGCAAAGGAAAGACTGGGTTTAAAACCTCTCCTGGACCCAGATTAAATCAGTATTTTTCAGAGGGAGTTCAGTCGAGTGGAGCCTAAATAGAAAGGAAGCTGAAAAGCTAGCTCCCCAACTCCCCAGGACTCCAGGCAATAAAAAAGTCAGCAGAAGGCTAGAGCACATGATTTCTTAAATATGCCAGCCACCTCTGGGCAGGTTTTCTTGTGGCTAATGAAGCAACTCCACCTCATCAACAAGGTGTAAGATTTCCTAGCTCGGGACCGACTTGGGAGAATTTAAATGTGTTAACCATTAAAACCCACAGATAAATGCTGGCCCTCTGGCTATTCAAAGTCCCCAGAGACTCTTGAGAAGAGGAATAGGGAGCCTCAGTGAAACTCGAGGCTGAGAGACTCCACTGTGCCTCCTTCCCCTTTCCTCCTTGTTCTAATTAAGGCTGAGCCTGCTCCCTTCCTGCCCTGCTGCTGAGTCCAATCGCTACAAGACAGTTAGGCAGCTGCTTCCTTCCTCCCTGGCACTGGGTGAAGTGAGTGTTCTCAGTGGTTCATCTGTAAAGGGCTTTGGGGACTCAGATCCAAAGAACCAGCAGGGCATTTATATTGTGTTGCAGCTAGAGAATATACTGGAGAGATGGGGAAGTGACTAAGGTACCCTTTCCTTCCCAGTAACTATTAGACCTGTTGTGGAGGCCACATCACCATATGTGCTCACTGGTGCCCTGATGGGGCCTCCAGAGCTGATTCTTTTAGGGGCCAGGAAAATTTGATCCACCACTTTCCTCTCTTGTCAAAAACATATTTGAATTTGGTGGGTTTTTTTGTTTGTTTGATTGTTTGTTTTTTCCACGCATATCCAGAAAGGTTTTAAAAGAGGCAGCATAGTAAAATGGATGAAGTGCTGGAATTGACATTCAAACCCTGCCTTCTGACTTTGTGTGACATTAGGTGACTTAATCTTTCTGATCCTCAAGCACTTCTTTAAAAGATAATCTAAGTTATTGTTGGAAGCTTCAAAAACCAATCAAGGAAGAAGCATTTATTAAGAGAATGATATGTGCCTGGTACTATGCTATGCACTGGGATGCAATGATGAAAAGACAAGCAGAGGGGAGGGGAAAGAGAAGGAGGGCTCTCAGATATAAAGGAATTTACATTCTATAACAAGAGTGCACATGCACACAGTAAGGCCAACACCCCCTCTCTGCTTTAATAATAACTAGCATTTACATGGTATTTGAAAAGTGCAGAGTTTCTCATTTGGTCCTCACAACAACCCGGGTAGGTAGGTACTATCATTATCCCCATTTTACAGATGAAGAAACTGTGTCAGACAGAGGTTAAGGGACTTTCCTAGTGTCACTGAGCCAGTAAGTGTGTGAGGCAGGATTGGAACTCAGATCTTCCTGACTCTATGTCCAGGATTCTTACTAACGGCATCACCTAAGGCCCAGAGTTATTAAGTGACTTGTCCACAGTAAAGTTGGAATTAGAACCCAGTCCTTTGGCCCCCCAAATCTAGTGCTCCTTCCTCCCCGATTTAATTGGATTGCTTCATTTGACCAGCAGCAATTCTTTTGCAGTCATGCCATTTTTTGTCTAATTGGCATTAAGGAAGATGAAACCCTCTCGAGCCAGACTTCAAACACAAAAAATCTAGATCAAAGATATATTTGGCTTTCAGTGCTAATCTTTACATCAGTTTGGTCTCTGCTGACTTGTTACCCTTTGAAGAAAATTTAGCAACTACTTATTTTAAACAGATGACTGTTCTCTAACCCCAAACATGGTACAGAAGCTTACCAGATGGCCGGCCACTGGATATAGACAATTTTGTATTTGCCCACAGGATGATACAGGGTATAATTTTTATTGACGTGGTTGAGATACAATATACCCCTTATTTTCCCCAAAATATAGTCTGAAGACATCTTGGAATCTCTAATCCATAAGCCATAGCAAGCAACATTACTGAACCCCAGGTCAGTGTTGCTTGATATGAAAAGACATGAAGCCTGCTCCACCACTATCCCAAATACCAACAGCCAGGGGACAGAGAAAGAGAAAGAGAGACAGAGACAGAGACAGAGACAGAGAGACAGAGACAGAGAATCTAAAAGACCTTCAGAGCTTTGAATGGAGCTTTGTCCTTTATTGAATCCACCTAATAAAAGACAAATGATAAGAAAAGCTCCAGAAGTAATTTCACTCTTTTTCATCTCCTGAGAAAATGATATATTCCCTTTGCCTAGCAACAATTTCCCAGGTGGGGCCCAGGGAGGAGGATTGGGGCTGCAAGGAGGGAAGGGAATGGGTAACTACCAGGCTTAGTTGCTGCATAGAAGTGAGCTTTATTCAAGGAGGATTGTTCACTGATAAATATCATTACCAGTGACACTACAGGGACTTTGGTTGTGATCAATTTCACCTTCAGTAGCATCAGAAACAGCTAGGATGGGAGACAGCCTGGATTTACTGGGATGAGGATGTTTATGGAGGGAACACTTGATTCAAAGACTAAAAGTCAAGCTTTACAATGCCAGTTGCTGTCTAGGTTTATGGATAATAGTGGTGATGCCCAGAACTCAATTATTTCTAATTTTGTCATTACAGGAACCTCCAAACCAGTGTTCCCGTACACAGGTTATCCAAAAGGGGTTCTCCACAGGAATTCTCCTGGGGAAAGGATACTTATTCTGGGATGGAAATTCAGCATACATTAGAAAAGTATCTGGACCTCCAGACCACACATATTGGGGGAATATAGCCAGTTCCCATTCTAAAATAAAGGTGTTAGGCTGAAAGATCAGGTCTAGGATAAGAGCTATGGGATTCACCTGTTCAAGGATATTTGTTCAATTGTCTGGCATCTAAAGCTAAAGACTCCCTTCACAAATAGAAGCAAAGGCCCAGAGAGCTCCTAAGTCCCTGGGTAAGCTCCCTATCCCAAATTGAGTAAACAAATAAAGAGTATTCCAAATCAAATTAAAACTCACCAAGCAATCCTGGAGAGGTTGCTTGATTAGAATTGGTGGGAAGTTTCTTTCTAGAAGTTTGGTTTTGTTTTGTCTTGTTTTTAACGGCACTAAAACAGCTTAGCTCTGAAAAGACTCAATCCTCAAGCTGCCTCCTCCTCCTTCTCTCCCTCTTCCCTTCCTCCCCTCTTCCTCCTCCTCCCCCTCCTTCAGGATCTTTCCTATGCTTATGCTTCAGCTCATAGGTCACAAACCAACTAATCCCATCAAGTCCTCAAACTGCTCTATCCTAGAAACTGGAGCCAAACAGTCTAGGGAGAGCTGAGCCATCCGTCAGAGACATCAGTTCATTGCCTCTCTCCATGCTTTGCTGACTCTATCTTGACCACCACTTGGGCTAGGGGTGGGTGGGTTAACAATATTATCCTGGTGAGCAGAGGCATTGCTCCAAAAAAAGAGGGTAAAAAAAAAAAATCTTAGCTAGCTGACCACAAACCCATTTCAGCTGTAAAAAATGCCTCTTGTGACCTTGACACACAATAGATTCCTAGTTAGTATTTAAATAGGCACATATGCCTAATGCAAACCATTGGTTCACTGAAAGATGATGGGAAAATGGCATTTATATTATCTCAGGTTGTCAACATTCAGGCAAGCTGAAACCCATCCTTGGATTCAACAACAATCCCTTAGATGAAACTGGGAAGAAAATAGTCCTTTCAAAAAGCCTTAGAGACGTTTTCCAAAACGATGCCAAAGTCCCATTCTCTGAAGTAAAACCCCCAATTTTCTATCACTTAGCGTGTACATTAGAAGTGTTGTTTCAAAACAAATAGGCCCACCCATCGTTAGAATGAATTACATGTCCCCCTACACACACAAACACACACCACCACCACCACCACCACCACACCAACTTTCTTTTCTCCTTTTAAAAATGCAGAGGTACATTGATCTAGCAGTTTAACAATCCTAAATAGAACTTCACTCCAAAGAACTTCCCAAGTGTAACCAAAAATGCATGGATTACTGGCTAGGGGAATGTCAGTCAGAAAAGACAAAATGGGAATGAGATGTAGGCTGAATAGTCAGCTTCTTTCCCCAGACCCAGAACCTCTGGGGCTTGGGGAGAGATCTCAGCCATTAGGAGACGGAAAGTATAACAACATCTAACAAAACAAACCGTGAATTAGGATACTGTTGCAAAATGAGGACAGAGGAGAGCCAAAAACAAGTAACTCCAGTGTGTCTCCTGCCCTGGACCGGCCCTCCCCAACGTCTGTCTCCTTATCTAGCAGCTCGCATCAGTATTGATTCCTCTTCCAGCCAATATTCAATCCAATCGGCTTCATTATTTAACCCTTTGAAACCCTGCTTCAACCAGACTCCTGGGAAGGGTACTAGGCAGAGGAATGAGAAAAAAGAGAAGCTTCAGGAGGAAGGCAAATAGTGACATTTGCGGGATTTAATATATAAACATAATTATCATTATCGTTATTATCATTATTATTATTGAGATGATGGCATTTAAATAAATTGGGGGGAGCCTGGATTTTCGAAAATAAAAAGAGCAGCTTGAATACCCTAGGAAGTACCCTAGCCCTTTTCTTTCCATTTTCTCAAAATTTCTCCCCAAATTAGAGTCTACCTTGGGTCCAGTCCCCCTGCCCTCCACCCCGCTGCCGGTTGGGTTTGGGCGGAGTGGGGGGGAGGGAAGGACAGGGCAGTGTTTCCATCTCAGTCGGCTTCCTCCTCATGGTTTTTCTCCCCAAAGCGGGAGTGCAGTGCATCCCAGTGGACAAACTGAGGAAGGACAGGTTGGCTTCCATGCCTCCGCCTCCGCCTCCGCCCCCGCCCTCCTCAGCCAGGGTTCGCACTCCCTCAGCCTGGCACAGAAGCGCGCGCCGGGCTCCGCACCGACGGGTTCCGCACCGACGGGTTCCGAGGGCTGCCGGCTGCGGCCGCGTCCCTAGGCCCTACCCTTGGTGCTAGATGAGAGTTGGCCTTTCCGGACCCGAGCCCTCCCCCACTGCGAAGGTTTACCACAGGAGAGCCGGGCGCAGGCGGCTAACCTAGCCATTGGGGGATATAGGACAAAGTTTGCCTCGGAAGCAGAAGCCAGCCGTGGCTCTGCTCGTAGGCGGCTGGGTTCTCCGCGCCCTGGCGAACTCTGGCGATCTCAGCGGAGGTCCCGGCCCTCACCTACGCGGGTGTCCACGCAAGTGGATAAGTGGCTTGGAAATCACACGCCACTGCATGCCTGGCCCCTGCTTCCCCCTGCCCTATTCGTCTCCGGAGGATTTCATGCACGTTTTACAGTGCTCACCCCTCTGCCCGATGGGTTCCCGGAGCCACAGTTATGCGCACCCATGTGACCTAGGGCGGCTCCATGCCTCTGCTGCGAGTAAGGCTGGGCTACGCAAGGGTACCCTGCTTAGGGTCTGGGGGCCGCCTAGGCAAGCGCTTTGTGGTCTTGTGTTGAATTTAGTAACTCCTTCCGGAGTGCGCTCCGGAGAGCTGGGAGCCTTGGTTTCTCAGCCCAGCTTGTTCCATCCCCCAGCTCCCAGGGGCCGCGGGTAAATGACCCTCCGGGAGGAGACACCGGACTAGTAGGAGAGGAGCCTGGCTGGGGCGGCCGGCCAGGACACTGCGCTGCCGCCTGAGGGAGAATCGGGAGCTGCTACCTCAAGGGCTGTAGTTCGTCCTCGCCTCTGACCGAGCCTGAGAGAGCAGCGAATCCCCTAAGAACGCGGCTCAGCTCTTCAGTGATCTGCTTTCCCCTCCTCCCCCTTTGGTCTGGCATTAGCCGAGAAGCCCCCGGCGGACACTAGAAAGAAAGAAGGAAGACAGCGGAGCGATCTTCTGCCTAGTCTTTATGGATCGTTAATTAAAGTCCTGCCCAAGATCTCCCAAATGGACGCGCGCGCGCATACACACACACACACACACGCACACACACACACACACACACACACACACACCACACACACACACACACCACACACACACCACACACACACACACACACACACACACACACGCCGGACTTCTCACCTGATTCCTAAGAGCTGTTTAATCCACATGGTCACGTTTCACAGAACCGAGCCTCAGACCTTCATCTCCCCGTCCATCGGCGCCTCCCCGCCCCCCCACCCCCAGCACCCCGACCCGACTCGCTGCGAGTGTCCGCGCCCGCCGCGGTCCGTCTGGCGGCTCCGCTCCCTCGGCTAGCTCCCTGGGCAGCCGGGAGGTAGGATCAGAGAGTCGCCGCGCAGTGCTCCATCTCAGTCCTGGGCGCGTCTCAGCTGTTAGGAAGCCTAGACCAGGCAGAAGCGCCTATAAATGAAGACATAGCTGCATAGATTAGTTGGGGGCGAGAAAAAGGGGTTCTGTTCTCAAAACCACCACATTCCCTTCCCCGAAACGGTCCTGGGTTTGTCTGGGGGTTGTTTTTGGTTCTTTCAGTAGCTGGCTGGAGAATGGGCAGGAGGTTCGGAGAGGCGAGGGAGACCCCACGTCCCTGAATCTATTTTAGCTCCGAAGTGGTCTCTAGGAGAGTCTGTAGTTTCTGAGGCGCCCACGAATCTTTCCTCCAAAGGAAAAGGAAAAAAAAAAAAAAGGAGGAAGGAGGGAGGGAGGGAAAAGGAGAAAAGGCAGCGGTCGGGAGAGATCTGCGTTTTGTTGTTCTGGGTTTCAGCCTGAGCCCCACGTAGAGAGGAGAGAGATGCGTGGCGGAGGGCGGAGGAAAGAAGGACAAGAAGAGCTGGCTCTGGGAGTTCGCAGCTTTTCCTAACGAGTAGGATCCTTCTCCCCTGGACCTAGGGAGTCTGCTGAGGCTGGGGAGCCCGATGCGCCTGCAAAAGTGGGCGAGGAGAAGGACTTTGCTCGCGGACTGGTGAACAGTCGAGCTCGAGCCCGAGTGGAAGAGGGGAAAGAGGGGTTCGCAGACTGCAGCGTCCGCCCGTCGGGTAGAGGAGGCAGGTTTCCCAGCGCCGCTCCAAGGGGCTCAAGTTTCCCGGTCTGTCCGAGGGCGAGCTCTCCACAGTCTAAGGCTGGGGAGGCTGGGAAGGAGGCGGGGAGAGGGAGGTGCGCTCCGAGCTGAAGTTGCGTTGCGAGAGGAAGGAGGAGAGAGAGCCAGGAGTGGGGAGGGGGGAGGGGGGCTTTTCCCCAAAGAGATGAGCAGAGATTCCTGGGGCTCTGAGCTGCTCGGGCAGCGTCAGCCCCAGTGAGCCGCCCTAGCCTCTCCTCCTCCTTTTCTCCTCCTTTTGCTCTTTCTGGATCCAGCCCCCTCCTACCTCCCCCAAGCAGGTCCCAACTCCGCCTGCTCCAACCCAGTCTCGCGTCACTCGACCTTCCCCCGCCCCCTTGACAGGAGGCTGAGACCCCTGCCTGGCTCTTGGTCCCCACCCTCTCTTCTGTCCTCCTGGACTCTGGGGAACAGGGTTATTTGCATCGTCCAAGCACCCCTGCCAGACGGGTCCCCCTCCCGCCCCCTTCCTCATTCCCGTCCTCGTCCCCCCACGTCCCCACCTTGGACACTGCTTCGGAGATACGGAAGATTCCGATTGGACCGTCTGGCTCCGCCGGATGATGTTGCCACGGTAACCGGATGGAACGTGGAGGAGCTGGAGGTTCCGACCCGGTTCCCGGGTGGGCAGTGGACTAAACAGGAGACTCAGGGATGCTGGTGTGTTTGGGGACGGTGAGGTTAAGGGGGGGCTGACGAAGGGGAGGTGAGGCATGGGCTTCAGGATTAAAGAGGAGACAGGGCCAGGGAAAAGTTTCCTTTAGCCAGAACAGGGCACCCCCTAGTAGGATCCCATACATAGCCTGCTCAGGAATGAAGAAGGTGTTATCTCTTGCCTAGCTTTTTTTGTCTTTGGGGTCTCTTGCCAGGCCCTATACCTATCCTCAACCAAATACTCCAGAGGATGGAGCCTGACTCGCCCCACAAGCTCCATGATCCCCAGCCACCACCCTGGAGTGCTCTGAATTAGCATTCAGCTAAGGGCCCTCAAAGTCTAGGGTTTCAGCTGTACTAGATAGATGGATAGATAGATGGATAGATGGATAGATAGATAGATAGGCAGGCAGGCAGACAGACAGACAGACAGACTCCAGCAGTTCTTGGTCTCCAACTTCTTATAGTCCACCTCTCCTTCTTTGTCTTTGCCTTACCCTGAAGCATTAACTATCCTTTACTCACAGATCAGTTAAAAAAGAGGAGAGAGGTGTGACTGGGACTGATAGTGCTTTTGTTGAGAAAGAAATGACACACACAGCAAAACCCCCAGTCACAGGTTTGCTCAGTGCTGGTTCCACCCTCTGATGCTTTGTACAACCTTGGAGAAGTTCCTTGTCTCAATTTCTTTCACCTCCACTCTTTGTCTGAAAATGAACATAAATCCAGGCCTCTGGCTGTTTTCAGACATCTCTGAGACCATTATAATGCCAGGTAATAGGTGATCACCTCATGATGATTTATTCCCTCTTACCAGGAAGTTTTTGCATTGTTATAGGTTGCCATTTACTTGAGGACTATAGGAGTGAGACTGGTTCAAGTACTTGGCCCACCCCACATCTAGAAGGACTGAACAAATACATGAGTTGAAACATCTAAAACCCAAATCTAAGGCAAGTCCCTAGCTGACAAGAATGCCCTTTACTCACATGCCAGGGGCAGTGGCTGCCTTTGGAAATAGCAAGTATGTGCTATAAATAACAAGTAATTGGAAAATATAGGAATACAGTGAAGTCCCTTTACCCTCCTTGAATCCCTGTGTGGTATAGTGGAAACTGTCAGTCTGGGGAGATCTGAGTCTAGGCCCCAAATCCTGCCTTGAGTGAGCCATGGCAAGTCAATTTAGCTTCTGAGCCTCAGTTTCTTCATCTGTAAAATAGGTATAATAATAACTGTAGCACCTGTTTCACATGGTTGTTGTGAGACTACAATGAGATAATGTGGATTACAGCACTTTCTAAACCTCAAAAGATTATATGATTGTCAGCTATTATTATGAAACAGAGCTGCAAAAAAAAATAAAATAAAAATAAAATAAGAGTAGGGAGTGGAATCTGGATCTGAAGGCAAAAAGAGACTGGGCAAACAGCTACTGCCATAGAAAAGAAGACTTCCCTAGTATGAGAAGGACTCATGGTCATACTGCTATTGCACTGTGCTTTGCAAACTTTAAAGTGCTATATAAATACTAGCTGTTTTAGTCCACCTCCAGACTCAATTTCCCAGTTCCTCCCACCAAGCCATCTTCATCAAAACATTAAAAAAAGTAACCAATAGGGATGTGTCCCTACTGCCAAATCTGGTCCCCTTTCCACCCAATATCCCCATGTTAGCTCTTCAGGAAAGGCCCTCTTTCCTTCATCTCAACAGGAAGTGGGGAGTGGTGGCTAGGTCATTGGATTTAGATCCAGGAAGATCTGAGTTCAAATTGAATTTCACGTACTTTGCTAGCTGACTGATCCTGGGAAATTATTTTACCTCTTTGCCTCAACTACCTGAGACCTATAAGATGCAGGGGGTGGGGGTGGGGTATCTAGGATCCCATTCAGCTCCAAATCTATGATATTCTTATTTTTCTTTGGCTGTTTCATGTTCTTTTCAGAGATGGCTATTTTAAAAGCCGATCCAAATCCCAAATGATCCACCATCTTGTTGTAATTTTTCTCCCAAGAAAAATAAATCTGCCTTTAAGAAGACAACAAGATTGTTTGCATTTTGCAGACAACTGAGGGTATTCATTAGAGTTGTTATTGTTTTCTAGAATGAACATACAGACCCAAGGAGTTGGCTGGTAGGGTGTGGCATAATTCAATTACTTTTCCCTACTGCAATAGATGAGTCAGAGAGGTGGTAATATCCCCCCCTTTTGGCATCTGGGTCTTCACTGAGCTCTTCCACAGGTGACCTTGATCCACAGCTGCAAACCCCAGCTGAGTGCATCAAGAAGCTCTAGTTTAAATGGCATTTTGAGGAATAGGCAAAACTACAGGCTCGCTTTGTAAGCAACACAAGTGACTCATTCGACATCCATTGCAACAGTTGTAATTCACGGAGGAAACACTCCATGCTTCTACTATCCATCAGAGAACTTGCTCGTTAAAAACAAAAAGGGATTGGTCTCTTCAGGTACCAGGGACTGCCTGTGTTCTGTCATGGGATAAGTGGATGGAGAGAGCCACCTCCTTGGGGAATAGGCAAGCAACTAGTTTGTGCATCTGTGGCCCTAGGGCACCCCTTGGACCGGATAGGACTTCACCTTGAAAGCACACCCCTGGAGACTGGTCGGAGGCAGGGTATATTGACTTAGAATTTCTGTGCTATTTATTGTTCCACCAGGGTGGCAAACTTGTGTTCATGAGTGCAAAGAGCTCAGTTTCTGACAGCTGAGCAACCCATTACGTGACTGCAGGGTAGCATAAAGTGCCCAGGGCCTAGAGGACGACAGTAAGCTTCTCAAGTCTGCTCTAGCCAGTGGTTTTGGCCAAACACATTAGGTTTTACCAGGGCCTAGCATTCTTCTTGGAAAATAACAATTCCCATTTCTATAATTCTCTATGGCTTATGAAATTCCTTCTTCACAGGAACCTCCAAAATAGATACCATAACGAAGGTGAAGTGATATCAATGAAAGTTTCAAAACAGGAATGCCAACTTAGGTAGTCACTCAATCCTCTTTCCAGTATTCCCCAATCCTAAGAAGGAAGAACATGGTTAATATCAAGAGTCTGCCCTGAGTAGGTCTTCTAATCAGTCCCTTTCCTTATGAGGATTCATGAGGCAACTTTTCTCAAAGTCAGAAGGTTTGGGTTTTAGCTCCTTTAGAAATGTGCCCTATACGTGGTTAGGTATTTAGTAAATGCCTTTGATTAAAAGCAATCTAATTTTAATTTAGTATTTGGTGTTCAAAAAATTGGGGCAGAATGGGTACTGTATTAGAAATCACAAGGTCATTCCTTCATTCAGTTCAATAGATATTTATTAACTATTTACTGTGCATGAAACCCTATGTTAGGCTCTGTTGTGGAACACAAAGACAAGTAAGGTATGGATCTCTGACCTCAATGAGCTAGCAGTTTGAGAGTGGAGAAATGAAGCCTGCAAGTAATTAAAATATACTTTATTATGGCCCTCTGAAGACTCGAGTGTAGCTGGGACAGCTAGATGTCACAGTGGATAGAGGACCAGACCTGAAGTCAGGAAGACCTGAGTTCAAATACAGCCTCAGATACTTCCTGACTGTGTGACCCTGGGCAAGTCACTTGACCCTGTTTACCTCAGTTTCTTCATCTGTCAAATGGACTGGAAAAGGAAATGGCAAACTTCTCCAGTATCTTTCCCAAGAAAACCCCAAATGGGGTCATGAAGAGTCAGATGTGACTGAAAAACAACTGAACAATAACCATGGCCCCACTGACAATTTTGCTTTCTAAGGAAAACTCTTTAAGTCTGGAGAGGATCAACTTCATATGTTATGTATGGATGATGATGTCATCATGATAATTCTTAGAAGAGAGGCCGTATGGCCTAGTGGAGAGGGAGTGGGCCTCAAAGCCAAGAAGACTTGGGTTTAAGTCTCACACATACTGCCGAGGTGACCATGGTCAAGCTGCCTAATCTTTCAGTGTTCAAATAGAGAGGGATCTGCTTATGGCATATTGACTTAGAAAACCACAAAGTAAAATTTTATTTATTTTGTTAAATATTTCCCAATTACATTTTAATCCTATACTTCTGTTCTAGACAACTCTCTAAAGACTCAAAAGAAAAGGTATCAAACAAATGGTCCTCATTCACTAGATTAAAATGTAATTGGCAAATATTTAACAAAATAAGTAAAAACATAATACAGCATAGATAATATTACATTTTAAAACTAAATCAATATGTGGCCTTCAGGGATCCTTATGCATAGATTAGTGGCCCCTCTTTCTATGTGAATTTGATGACACTATTCTATGGTGCCTGTATTCACTGGGAGAGGGAAACTCTTCACCAAAAACTCTCCCAGGGGTGGGGAACCTATGGCCTCTGGGCCACACGTAGCTCTCTAGGTCCTCAAGTGTGGCCCTTTGACTGAATCCAAACTTCACCAAACATATCCTTTTAATAAAAGGATTTGTTCTGTTTAACTCAGACTCAGTCAAAAGGCCACACCTAAGGACCTAGAAGACCACATATAGCCTCAGGACCAAAGGTTCCTCGCCCCTGCATACAGATGAAATTATAGGTCCTATACCCCTACATATTGAAAAACTATTTATTGGAAGTTTCAAAAGTTTGAGGTATATTTGGTTGAGGGAACACCCAAACCACTGAAATTATGGATTCCCTCAAGTCCTAGAATATAATAACTAAAGGTAGAAGAAAGAAATGGGTTGGGCTTAAGTCAGCTGCAACTTGTATTACCAACAATGACTTGCCCATAAGAAGTGATAAGAAAGATACCATGGAAGATGGCTAAGAGTGGAAAAGTAGGTAGCGGGATCCTATGGTTGTTGGCTAATAGTATCAGTCATGTCATTGATGACCTTATTTGAGGTTTTTTTTTGACAAAGATACTGGACTGGCTTGCCATTTCCTTCTCTATACCATTTTAGAGATGAGGAAACTGAGACAAGCAGGGTTAAGTGACTTGCCCAGGGTCACGCAACTAGGAAGTATCTGAGGCCGGATTTGAACTCAGGAAGATGAGTCTACCCGACTTCACATCTTGCATAGTGGCCAGTCACTGTGTCACCTAGCTTTCCCCTATGGTGTAACAGGAGAAATGTTTGAATTTGGAGTCATAGGAATCCCTTTCAAATCTCAACTCTTCCACACCCTTCCTATGTGACCTTGGGTAAGTCACTTTACCAAGAAACATAGATCTAGAATCAGAAAGTGTTAGGTCCCCATGAGGTCATTGAGTTTCTCTTTTTTGTTTTATAGACTAGGTAGCTAAGGTCTGGGGACATTCAGCTTCTTCCCCAAGGTCACATAAGTTATCAGCTGAGGTAGAGATGAACCTAGCTCCTCAGATTCCAGAGTCAATGTTCTTTCTACCGTGTATCATGGGCCTTGGTTTAGAGTGCTTAGCTCTGACTCTATCGTTCTATATGCTGAGAGTAAAGAATTCTGGGCATGTAATCCAAATACTGCATTCATATTCACAAAATAGTAAAAGAAACAGAGGGATGCTAGCATGGAGTGGTGTATATAATACAGGGGTTGAATCAGAAATTCAAATTTCAGGGGTGTTATTTAGTGCCTCTGTGACCTTGGGCTAATCTCTTAACTTCTGGGATCCTCAGTTTCCTCACCTATAAAATGGGGGAAGTGGAATCAATTCATTCCAGGATCTTGTGGAGCTCTAAATATGGGAGGGTGTGAGTCTCTAGATCAATGGTTGGAGACTCCATATGTACCTTAGGTGAGGGCATGTCTAAGAGCCACAGAGGAAAATCCACACTAATGGGATTAGTTTTTGATTGATAACGCTTGATTGATTAGGATTGATAAGCCACCAAATGAGCAAAGATAATTCAGCATGGTGTAATGAAGAAAGTACTGGCCTTGGAGTTAGGAACATTTGGGTTTGAATCCTGTCTTGGACATTTATCCTCTGGGTGTATGTACCTGAGCCTCAGTTTCCACATCTGTAAAATCGATTGGACTAGATGACCTCTTAGGTACAATCCAGATCTTATAAATCTAACTACGTTATTGTTCTAGTAAAGGTAAGAACGAGTGCTACAAGAATTTAGAAGTAAAAGCAGTGAAAGTGCAGGCTGGGCATTGAGGGAAGAATAGGATTTGGACAGCTGATGGTAAGGAAGGAGGAGAAGAAATAGAATCCACAAAACCATGGAAGAAGGTACTGATCTTCTAGGCTACCCCATATTTGGCCAAGAACCCACTCTTTAACATACCTGACATGTCATCTTTGTATCATTTGCTTGATGACTTGATCCAGCTAGGGGATATCACCATCCTCCTGTGGAAGAAGTGAAGAGTCATAAAGTTCTATGAATCAATGGGATCTTGTTCATCCCATTGCTTTCCTGGTTTTGTTAATCCCCCAAAGTAATGCCTTCTCTTCCAGCTAAGTTCCTTTTGATTGCCTGGAAGGAGGGGTTTTGTTCTTTTCTGCTGAGTGCTTTTGATCCTACACTTTCTCTCTCAGTACATATTGGTTCTGCTGTCATTTGACCTGGAGCTAAGGTGTGTGTACATGGTGATTGGGCCTGTGCCAAATCAGAAACCCCCAAAGGAAGTCCGGTAGCAACAAATGCCAAGTGAATACACATAATACTTGGAAAACTACCCAAACACAAGATGAACAGGTGTGCCTAAAAAGGAAGCAGGCTCATTTGGAATTCTGCCCTGTAAGAGTCTACCCATGTGACATTGCTCCCATGCGGTCCTTCCCTACTCCCACTGCCACCTCCCCAACACAAGCACGTATTACCACCCACTTGGATGACTACAATAGCCTCCTTACGTAATAATAACAATGAACTAACAATAGCTCTCTTCTTCTTCCCAAACCATCTTTCATACCCTACCAGTATAATCTTTCTCATATATAGTTTTTATCGATCCTCTCCTCTGCTCAAAAATCTTCAGTGGCTCCCTATTATCTGTCAAAGTTCAAATTCATTTACCTTCCATTTCATATCCTTCATAACATGACACTCTCTTATCTTTCTAGCCTCATAACATATGATGCACCCCCAATGGGTTCCAAATGAACATGACAACTCTATCTCCTGAATACTTCATCTACCCTCCTGCCTTTTTATAATATTTTCCCACATTCCTAGACACTTCTGCCTCATCTTCTATAGTCTGGCATAATGGGTAGAGTACTGGACTTGGAGGCAGGAGGACTTGGTTTTGAATCCTGCCTTTCATATTTACCAAGAGTGTCACTTTGGGTAAGTCATATCAATTCCATTTCCTCATCTGTAAAATAGATGTAATATTGTTCTACTACCTTACTCACAGGGTTGTAGTAAGGCTCAGAAAGATAATTAGTCAGTGAGTCAATAAACACTTATTAAGCACATACCCTGGGTCAGGAAATGTACTAAGTCCTGGGGATACTAGGAAAGGCAATAGACAGTCTCTCCTATCATAGGACATCATAGTCTAATGAGGAAGACGACATGTAAGTAACCACATGCTAGAAGCTATATGAAGAATAAAATGAAAATAATCAGCAGACTAATGGCGCTCAAACTGAGGCAGATTAGGAAAGGATTACTCTAAAAGGTGGGATTTTAGTTAGAACTTGAAGGAATCCAGTGCATACCGTGTGTAAAAAATATGAAAAATGTTAACATTATAAAAACATCAGTTTGTGTTATTATTGAATATCCACCCATCTTTCAACATATGACTCAAAGGGTCACTTGAACCTTTCCCTCCTATAGCCTGCCAGTAATAACCTTTTCCCCTTAGACCTGCAGCTTGTTCTATATTCCCATATGCCTGACCATGTAACACTGTGTATCATAACTATCTATGGGATTGTTTTATCCTGTACGAGATTGCAAACTCCACGAGGGCAGGTACTGAGTCTTAACCATCAGTCATGGCATTTATTACACCCTGTATGTGCCAAGCACTATAACAGGTGCTGGGGACACAGAGACAAAAACAAGATGTTCTGTAACCTTAAGGATTTTACATTCAGTCAGGGTAAACCACATGTTAAGCATATACATAATGTTGGTTAGTCATTTTGCAGTTCTATCTGACTCTTTGTGACCCCTTTTGGGATTTTCTTGGCAAAGATACTGGAGGGGTTTGCTATTTCCTTCTCCATGTCAATTTTACAGATGAGGAAACTGAGACAAACAGGGTTAAATGACTTGCCTAGAGTCACACAGCTAGGAAGTATCTGAAGCTAGATTTTAACTCTATCCACTATGCCACCTAGCTACCCTATATACATTTATAGATGGCCTTCAAGTATGCAAAATGCTTTACAAATACTGTCATATCTGATCCTTACAACAACCCAGGGATATAAGAGTTATTATTATCTCCACTTTACAATGGAGGAAACTGAAGTAGAGAGAGATTAAGTGACTTGCCTAGGGTCACACAGTTAGTAAGTGTCTGAAGCCAAATTTGAATTCAGCTCTCCTTCACTCTAGATGGCATACTCTATACACTGATATAGAATATATACAAATTGTGTGTGATTGTGGGTGGGCGAATGGGGGTCCTAGATAAGGGTGGAGGGAGTATCAGGGAAAGCCTCATGCATGTAGCATTTAAAATAAGCATTAAAGGGAGCTAAGGATTCTAAGGGGTGCAGTCAAGAATGGGGGACAGTCTGTGCCAAGGCCTGAAGACAGAAGCTAGAACGCTGTGTGCAAACAATAGTCTGCCTGCCACTGGGGCTAGAATGTGTGATATATGAAGGCAAGGCATCTTAATAAACAGAAGGTTAGTCTGGAGCCAGATTATAAAGAGATTAATTGCCAAACTGTGGAGACTACATATTATCTTTGAGGAAATAGGTGACTACGGGAGCCTTTTGAATAGCAAAGTGGTGCAGCCAGACTTGTGCTTTAGAAATATCTCTTTGGTAGTCATGGAGAGGATGGATTAGGCTAGGGGAGCTGGAGGCAGGGGAGAGAACAAGCATTTATATAGCACCTACTATGTGTAAGCACTGTGCAAGTGCTTTATAAATATCTCATTTGGTTCTTACAACAACCCAGGTAGATAGGTGCTATTATTATCCTCATTTTATATTTGAGAAAACTGAGGCAGACAGAGGTTAAGTGACTTACCCAGGGTCATACAACTACTAAGTGGATTTGAATACAACTGGTAAGCTTGATTTGAACTCAGTTCTTTCTGACTCCAGCACCAACCCTGTTACCTGCACCACTTAGCTGACCCAGGGGAGAAGTCTGAGCCAAGGGTCCAGATTAGAAAGTTACTGCAGTATTTCAGGTAAGAAGCGATGAGTTTCTGGACCAAGGGAGCCACTGTGTGTGCTGAGAAAAGGGATGTATTGAAGAGATGACCATGAGTTAGCATCAGTAAGAAGTGGGGTGAGTGGATATGTGGGATGAGTGAGAATGAAGGACTGAAGACATCCTTGAAGTTGCAAAGAAAGGTGTCTCAAAAGATGATGAACCAAGAAAACACTGTACACAGTAACAGCAATATTGGCTTGTTTGTTGGCAAGGCAATTGGGGTTAAGTGACTTGCCAGGGGTCACACAGCTAGTAAGTGTCAAGTGTCTGGTCTGAGATCAGATTTGAACTCAGGTCCTCCTGACTCCAGGGCTGGTGCTCTATTCACTGTGCCACCTAGCTGCCTCAGCAATATTGTTTTAAGAAAGACTGAGGGAATAAGTCATTTTGACTATTATAAATACCCAAATTACCAATGAAGAAAGATGCTATCTGCATCCAGAGAAAGAACTGATAAATAGAAGTATGAATTGAATAATTATATATATTATATATATATATATATATATACATATATACATATATATGCCTATTTGTGTGTAATAGTAGCCATCTCTAGGGTGGGGAGGAGGGAATACAAAAAAGGAATTTACATGATAACTATTATATATTTAAAAGGGATAGCAAGTTGTACATAATAGATTTGCAGTTTCATGTGCAATCATCTTTTTTTGAAAATTGTATTACATTATGGAAATACTTGTTTCATTCCATAAATTAAAAATAAAATAATTTTTTGAAAAAGATGATGTGCTCTTAGAAGAAAAAGGGACTAAAGAGAGCTAAGGGACTCAATGATCTCTGTCTTGAACACGTGTTTGATATGACTCAGGGACATATAGTGGGACAAGTCTAATTAGCAGCTGGAGATATGTGACTGGAGGTCAGGAAAAAGGCTTGGCCTGGATAGATGTATCTTGAATCATCTCTGTAGAGATGATCATTGAACTAATGGCAGCTGATATGATTACCCTGAGAGAGTGAATGGACAGACAAGGAAAGAGGGCCCAGGACAGTGGGGGTAGAGACAGCTAAAGTTAGGGAGTGGGATGTGGATGATGAATCAGCAAAGACATTGAGAAGAAGCAATCAATCATTTAAGAGGAAAACCAAGAGAATGGTGTGCTCAGAATTCTGGAGAGGAGGGAAGATCCAGGAGAAGAGGACAATCAATCATCATCATATACCGAAAAGAGGTCAAGAAGGTTAAACACTGAAAGAAGCTCATAGGGATTTGTCAATTGAATAGATCGTTGATAACTTTGGAGAGAGCAATTTCTTCCAAGTCACGAGAATGGGAGCCAGATTGCAAGGAGGAGAGGACTGAAAATACAGGCAAGGAATGCATAGACAGCTTTTTTTTTTTTTCTGGAGCTTGGACCATGAAAGAAAAGATAGACAGAAAATGGAAGCTTTAAAGGATGGTAAGGTTGAATGATTTCTCGATTGTTTGCTTTCTAAGAATGAGGGAAACCTGGACATTTTTGCTGCCCACTCGACAGAATTCAGTAAATAAAGAAAACTTGTGTCTCTCCTGCCTCTTAGTTATATGGCCCACAGTAGGTATTTAAGAAATCAATAATAAATCAATGAATTTTAAGCAAATGAATGCATATGAATCGGGACTTAGTAACTCTGTTGTTGTTGTTTCTGTTATTATTACAGACTTGTGATCTCATTGGTGTTACTCCCTGTGTAGAAAACTCCTCTTCCAATGCAGATTTGAACCTTACTGTCTTAGAGAGTTGTCTGTGGGCATTGGAGAGTTGTGACTTGACAAAGATTCCACAATCAGTATGTGTCAAATGGAGGAGCGGCAATGATGTCTTCCTGTGGCTCGTTTTCCATTCACTGTGCCATGATGCCTCTCTGTAATGACACACAGCTACTAAATTAATCACGAATCAAGTCTCCCCAAGTAGCATATAAGAATTGTAGGATCATTTTCCCATGGTACTCAGCCTTGGTCAGATGGCACCCAGTGCCCATCATTGTGAAGTCCCTTCCTACTTTAGCAGATGTTTCCAATTGGATTTGCAAGCAAACTAGCAAGATTGGAAACACATTCCTACATCCCAATCCTGGGGAAGTCTTGAAATTGAGTGATTATCTGATAATGCAACAAGTGTTCCCTCAGTGAGATCCAAAGAGTGCTTGAGTCAGAGATTGTTAAATGAGAACAAAATATACTCTCAGACAAGCACGCAGAATTCTCTCTCTTCTCCAAATTCATCACAGACTAGAAGAGCCACAGACCTCAAAGGGACCTACAGGAGTTCAGTGGATCATGGAATCTTAGATTTAGAGCTAGCAAAGACTTTAAAGCCTCAGTGTCTAGCCTCCTCAATTGTTCTTGTTCAGTTGTCGTAGTCGCTTCCAACTCTCTGTGATCCCCATGTGAGGTTTCCTTGGCAAAGATACTGAAGTGGTTTGCCATTTCCTTCTCTACTCATTTAACAGTTGAGGAAACTCAAGCAAATGGATGAAGTGAATTGCCCAGGGTCACACAGCTAATAAGTGCCTAAGACTGGATTTGAATCATGTCTTCCTGACTCCAGGCCTGATACTTTATCCATTATGTCACCTAGCTTCCCCAACCTCTCAATTTACCAAAGAGGAAAATGAATCTCAAATAGGTGAAAAATATGGTGCTTCAGTCCAGATGCAGCTGTATTCATGAATGTCTTAAACCACCCAGGAGAGATGATTACTTAACCACAATATTTTATCACATGGGGTGATAAATCTCCCAAATGTCTGGGCAGCTTGATACCTTATGAAATTAGGAGTTTCAACACAATATTTCATGCTGGAAAGAATGCTAGATTTTCAGTCAATATACTTGGGTTGGAATCTCATTCCATATTGCAATGGAAATACCACTGGCTCTAATGTCATGAAACTTGGGTTCAAATCCTAGCTCCCTTATTACTTCTGTTACCTTGGGAACCTCACTGGATCTTAATCTCATCTTTAAAACAATGAGATTGGAATAGATAACTTCCCAGGTGTCTTCCAACTCTAAATTGATGATTCTATGATCTGGGTGACCTTGAGAAAGTCACTTACCTTCTTTGGCCCTAATTTTCCTTCCATCCATAAGGAGGACAATAATTGAATTAACATGATAGTTGTGAGAAAAGTGCTTCTTAAGTGTTAAAGCATAATATAATTGTGAATTACTACTATCACTATTACCACCACTACTACCACTGCTACTACTACCAACATCACCACCACCATTACTACCATTGCTACCACCACCACCACTACTCTTACTACTACTACTACTACTACTACTACTACTACTACTACTACTACTA
>NW_020953071.1:0-26729 GCF_900497805.2 Vombatus ursinus | reverse complement strand
GAGAGAGAGAGAGAGAGAGAGAGAGAGAGAGAGAGAGAGAGAGAGAGCAAACAATGACCTGCAAATAAGAAGTGGCATAAAAGACACTATGGATGGGAAAAGAGGAAGGCTAATCATGTCGTATAGTGGGAGAAGTATTCAGGGTTCAAGCTTCAGCTCTCCCCCATCTTTCTTGTGTGACTTTGTACCAGTCATTTAACTGAGAATCAGATCCAGAGCTAGTAAGGACCACAGAATCTATCTGGTTTGATCTCTTCATTTTATAGATAAGGAAACTGTGGCCCAAGGAAGTGGAGTGATGTGCCTCAGTGCTTCATAGGTAAGAAGTGTTACATACAGGGCTTGAAACTTGTTATGATTTCAGAGTCAGTGCTCTTTCCACTCTATCATTAAAAGGGTAAAAAAGGAAAGAAGAGGGGAAAAGATCATACCTCAGCATGATCTCATTTGCTAGGAAACCCTGGTAAACTTAAAATCAGTGCTGTCTAGGATAAAGGTGTATAAACTACTAGCAAAGGAAAGACTGGGTTTAAAACCTCTCCTGGACCCAGATTAAATCAGTATTTTTCAGAGGGAGTTCAGTCGAGTGGAGCCTAAATAGAAAGGAAGCTGAAAAGCTAGCTCCCCAACTCCCCAGGACTCCAGGCAATAAAAAAGTCAGCAGAAGGCTAGAGCACATGATTTCTTAAATATGCCAGCCACCTCTGGGCAGGTTTTCTTGTGGCTAATGAAGCAACTCCACCTCATCAACAAGGTGTAAGATTTCCTAGCTCGGGACCGACTTGGGAGAATTTAAATGTGTTAACCATTAAAACCCACAGATAAATGCTGGCCCTCTGGCTATTCAAAGTCCCCAGAGACTCTTGAGAAGAGGAATAGGGAGCCTCAGTGAAACTCGAGGCTGAGAGACTCCACTGTGCCTCCTTCCCCTTTCCTCCTTGTTCTAATTAAGGCTGAGCCTGCTCCCTTCCTGCCCTGCTGCTGAGTCCAATCGCTACAAGACAGTTAGGCAGCTGCTTCCTTCCTCCCTGGCACTGGGTGAAGTGAGTGTTCTCAGTGGTTCATCTGTAAAGGGCTTTGGGGACTCAGATCCAAAGAACCAGCAGGGCATTTATATTGTGTTGCAGCTAGAGAATATACTGGAGAGATGGGGAAGTGACTAAGGTACCCTTTCCTTCCCAGTAACTATTAGACCTGTTGTGGAGGCCACATCACCATATGTGCTCACTGGTGCCCTGATGGGGCCTCCAGAGCTGATTCTTTTAGGGGCCAGGAAAATTTGATCCACCACTTTCCTCTCTTGTCAAAAACATATTTGAATTTGGTGGGTTTTTTTGTTTGTTTGATTGTTTGTTTTTTCCACGCATATCCAGAAAGGTTTTAAAAGAGGCAGCATAGTAAAATGGATGAAGTGCTGGAATTGACATTCAAACCCTGCCTTCTGACTTTGTGTGACATTAGGTGACTTAATCTTTCTGATCCTCAAGCACTTCTTTAAAAGATAATCTAAGTTATTGTTGGAAGCTTCAAAAACCAATCAAGGAAGAAGCATTTATTAAGAGAATGATATGTGCCTGGTACTATGCTATGCACTGGGATGCAATGATGAAAAGACAAGCAGAGGGGAGGGGAAAGAGAAGGAGGGCTCTCAGATATAAAGGAATTTACATTCTATAACAAGAGTGCACATGCACACAGTAAGGCCAACACCCCCTCTCTGCTTTAATAATAACTAGCATTTACATGGTATTTGAAAAGTGCAGAGTTTCTCATTTGGTCCTCACAACAACCCGGGTAGGTAGGTACTATCATTATCCCCATTTTACAGATGAAGAAACTGTGTCAGACAGAGGTTAAGGGACTTTCCTAGTGTCACTGAGCCAGTAAGTGTGTGAGGCAGGATTGGAACTCAGATCTTCCTGACTCTATGTCCAGGATTCTTACTAACGGCATCACCTAAGGCCCAGAGTTATTAAGTGACTTGTCCACAGTAAAGTTGGAATTAGAACCCAGTCCTTTGGCCCCCCAAATCTAGTGCTCCTTCCTCCCCGATTTAATTGGATTGCTTCATTTGACCAGCAGCAATTCTTTTGCAGTCATGCCATTTTTTGTCTAATTGGCATTAAGGAAGATGAAACCCTCTCGAGCCAGACTTCAAACACAAAAAATCTAGATCAAAGATATATTTGGCTTTCAGTGCTAATCTTTACATCAGTTTGGTCTCTGCTGACTTGTTACCCTTTGAAGAAAATTTAGCAACTACTTATTTTAAACAGATGACTGTTCTCTAACCCCAAACATGGTACAGAAGCTTACCAGATGGCCGGCCACTGGATATAGACAATTTTGTATTTGCCCACAGGATGATACAGGGTATAATTTTTATTGACGTGGTTGAGATACAATATACCCCTTATTTTCCCCAAAATATAGTCTGAAGACATCTTGGAATCTCTAATCCATAAGCCATAGCAAGCAACATTACTGAACCCCAGGTCAGTGTTGCTTGATATGAAAAGACATGAAGCCTGCTCCACCACTATCCCAAATACCAACAGCCAGGGGACAGAGAAAGAGAAAGAGAGACAGAGACAGAGACAGAGACAGAGAGACAGAGACAGAGAATCTAAAAGACCTTCAGAGCTTTGAATGGAGCTTTGTCCTTTATTGAATCCACCTAATAAAAGACAAATGATAAGAAAAGCTCCAGAAGTAATTTCACTCTTTTTCATCTCCTGAGAAAATGATATATTCCCTTTGCCTAGCAACAATTTCCCAGGTGGGGCCCAGGGAGGAGGATTGGGGCTGCAAGGAGGGAAGGGAATGGGTAACTACCAGGCTTAGTTGCTGCATAGAAGTGAGCTTTATTCAAGGAGGATTGTTCACTGATAAATATCATTACCAGTGACACTACAGGGACTTTGGTTGTGATCAATTTCACCTTCAGTAGCATCAGAAACAGCTAGGATGGGAGACAGCCTGGATTTACTGGGATGAGGATGTTTATGGAGGGAACACTTGATTCAAAGACTAAAAGTCAAGCTTTACAATGCCAGTTGCTGTCTAGGTTTATGGATAATAGTGGTGATGCCCAGAACTCAATTATTTCTAATTTTGTCATTACAGGAACCTCCAAACCAGTGTTCCCGTACACAGGTTATCCAAAAGGGGTTCTCCACAGGAATTCTCCTGGGGAAAGGATACTTATTCTGGGATGGAAATTCAGCATACATTAGAAAAGTATCTGGACCTCCAGACCACACATATTGGGGGAATATAGCCAGTTCCCATTCTAAAATAAAGGTGTTAGGCTGAAAGATCAGGTCTAGGATAAGAGCTATGGGATTCACCTGTTCAAGGATATTTGTTCAATTGTCTGGCATCTAAAGCTAAAGACTCCCTTCACAAATAGAAGCAAAGGCCCAGAGAGCTCCTAAGTCCCTGGGTAAGCTCCCTATCCCAAATTGAGTAAACAAATAAAGAGTATTCCAAATCAAATTAAAACTCACCAAGCAATCCTGGAGAGGTTGCTTGATTAGAATTGGTGGGAAGTTTCTTTCTAGAAGTTTGGTTTTGTTTTGTCTTGTTTTTAACGGCACTAAAACAGCTTAGCTCTGAAAAGACTCAATCCTCAAGCTGCCTCCTCCTCCTTCTCTCCCTCTTCCCTTCCTCCCCTCTTCCTCCTCCTCCCCCTCCTTCAGGATCTTTCCTATGCTTATGCTTCAGCTCATAGGTCACAAACCAACTAATCCCATCAAGTCCTCAAACTGCTCTATCCTAGAAACTGGAGCCAAACAGTCTAGGGAGAGCTGAGCCATCCGTCAGAGACATCAGTTCATTGCCTCTCTCCATGCTTTGCTGACTCTATCTTGACCACCACTTGGGCTAGGGGTGGGTGGGTTAACAATATTATCCTGGTGAGCAGAGGCATTGCTCCAAAAAAAGAGGGTAAAAAAAAAAAATCTTAGCTAGCTGACCACAAACCCATTTCAGCTGTAAAAAATGCCTCTTGTGACCTTGACACACAATAGATTCCTAGTTAGTATTTAAATAGGCACATATGCCTAATGCAAACCATTGGTTCACTGAAAGATGATGGGAAAATGGCATTTATATTATCTCAGGTTGTCAACATTCAGGCAAGCTGAAACCCATCCTTGGATTCAACAACAATCCCTTAGATGAAACTGGGAAGAAAATAGTCCTTTCAAAAAGCCTTAGAGACGTTTTCCAAAACGATGCCAAAGTCCCATTCTCTGAAGTAAAACCCCCAATTTTCTATCACTTAGCGTGTACATTAGAAGTGTTGTTTCAAAACAAATAGGCCCACCCATCGTTAGAATGAATTACATGTCCCCCTACACACACAAACACACACCACCACCACCACCACCACCACACCAACTTTCTTTTCTCCTTTTAAAAATGCAGAGGTACATTGATCTAGCAGTTTAACAATCCTAAATAGAACTTCACTCCAAAGAACTTCCCAAGTGTAACCAAAAATGCATGGATTACTGGCTAGGGGAATGTCAGTCAGAAAAGACAAAATGGGAATGAGATGTAGGCTGAATAGTCAGCTTCTTTCCCCAGACCCAGAACCTCTGGGGCTTGGGGAGAGATCTCAGCCATTAGGAGACGGAAAGTATAACAACATCTAACAAAACAAACCGTGAATTAGGATACTGTTGCAAAATGAGGACAGAGGAGAGCCAAAAACAAGTAACTCCAGTGTGTCTCCTGCCCTGGACCGGCCCTCCCCAACGTCTGTCTCCTTATCTAGCAGCTCGCATCAGTATTGATTCCTCTTCCAGCCAATATTCAATCCAATCGGCTTCATTATTTAACCCTTTGAAACCCTGCTTCAACCAGACTCCTGGGAAGGGTACTAGGCAGAGGAATGAGAAAAAAGAGAAGCTTCAGGAGGAAGGCAAATAGTGACATTTGCGGGATTTAATATATAAACATAATTATCATTATCGTTATTATCATTATTATTATTGAGATGATGGCATTTAAATAAATTGGGGGGAGCCTGGATTTTCGAAAATAAAAAGAGCAGCTTGAATACCCTAGGAAGTACCCTAGCCCTTTTCTTTCCATTTTCTCAAAATTTCTCCCCAAATTAGAGTCTACCTTGGGTCCAGTCCCCCTGCCCTCCACCCCGCTGCCGGTTGGGTTTGGGCGGAGTGGGGGGGAGGGAAGGACAGGGCAGTGTTTCCATCTCAGTCGGCTTCCTCCTCATGGTTTTTCTCCCCAAAGCGGGAGTGCAGTGCATCCCAGTGGACAAACTGAGGAAGGACAGGTTGGCTTCCATGCCTCCGCCTCCGCCTCCGCCCCCGCCCTCCTCAGCCAGGGTTCGCACTCCCTCAGCCTGGCACAGAAGCGCGCGCCGGGCTCCGCACCGACGGGTTCCGCACCGACGGGTTCCGAGGGCTGCCGGCTGCGGCCGCGTCCCTAGGCCCTACCCTTGGTGCTAGATGAGAGTTGGCCTTTCCGGACCCGAGCCCTCCCCCACTGCGAAGGTTTACCACAGGAGAGCCGGGCGCAGGCGGCTAACCTAGCCATTGGGGGATATAGGACAAAGTTTGCCTCGGAAGCAGAAGCCAGCCGTGGCTCTGCTCGTAGGCGGCTGGGTTCTCCGCGCCCTGGCGAACTCTGGCGATCTCAGCGGAGGTCCCGGCCCTCACCTACGCGGGTGTCCACGCAAGTGGATAAGTGGCTTGGAAATCACACGCCACTGCATGCCTGGCCCCTGCTTCCCCCTGCCCTATTCGTCTCCGGAGGATTTCATGCACGTTTTACAGTGCTCACCCCTCTGCCCGATGGGTTCCCGGAGCCACAGTTATGCGCACCCATGTGACCTAGGGCGGCTCCATGCCTCTGCTGCGAGTAAGGCTGGGCTACGCAAGGGTACCCTGCTTAGGGTCTGGGGGCCGCCTAGGCAAGCGCTTTGTGGTCTTGTGTTGAATTTAGTAACTCCTTCCGGAGTGCGCTCCGGAGAGCTGGGAGCCTTGGTTTCTCAGCCCAGCTTGTTCCATCCCCCAGCTCCCAGGGGCCGCGGGTAAATGACCCTCCGGGAGGAGACACCGGACTAGTAGGAGAGGAGCCTGGCTGGGGCGGCCGGCCAGGACACTGCGCTGCCGCCTGAGGGAGATACGGAAGCTGCTACCTCAAGGGCTGTAGTTCGTCCTCGCCTCTGACCGAGCCTGAGAGAGCAGCGAATCCCCTAAGAACGCGGCTCAGCTCTTCAGTGATCTGCTTTCCCCTCCTCCCCGTTTGGTCTGGCATTAGCCGAGAAGCCCCCGGCGGACACTAGAAAGAAAGAAGGAAGACAGCGGAGCGATCTTCTGCCTAGTCTTTATGGATCGTTAATTAAAGTCCTGCCCAAGATCTCCCAAATGGACGCGCGCGCGCATACACACACACACACACACGCACACACACACACACACACACACACACACACCACACACACACACACACCACACACACACCACACACACACACACACACACACACACACACGCCGGACTTCTCACCTGATTCCTAAGAGCTGTTTAATCCACATGGTCACGTTTCACAGAACCGAGCCTCAGACCTTCATCTCCCCGTCCATCGGCGCCTCCCCGCCCCCCCACCCCCAGCACCCCGACCCGACTCGCTGCGAGTGTCCGCGCCCGCCGCGGTCCGTCTGGCGGCTCCGCTCCCTCGGCTAGCTCCCTGGGCAGCCGGGAGGTAGGATCAGAGAGTCGCCGCGCAGTGCTCCATCTCAGTCCTGGGCGCGTCTCAGCTGTTAGGAAGCCTAGACCAGGCAGAAGCGCCTATAAATGAAGACATAGCTGCATAGATTAGTTGGGGGCGAGAAAAAGGGGTTCTGTTCTCAAAACCACCACATTCCCTTCCCCGAAACGGTCCTGGGTTTGTCTGGGGGTTGTTTTTGGTTCTTTCAGTAGCTGGCTGGAGAATGGGCAGGAGGTTCGGAGAGGCGAGGGAGACCCCACGTCCCTGAATCTATTTTAGCTCCGAAGTGGTCTCTAGGAGAGTCTGTAGTTTCTGAGGCGCCCACGAATCTTTCCTCCAAAGGAAAAGGAAAAAAAAAAAAAAGGAGGAAGGAGGGAGGGAGGGAAAAGGAGAAAAGGCAGCGGTCGGGAGAGATCTGCGTTTTGTTGTTCTGGGTTTCAGCCTGAGCCCCACGTAGAGAGGAGAGAGATGCGTGGCGGAGGGCGGAGGAAAGAAGGACAAGAAGAGCTGGCTCTGGGAGTTCGCAGCTTTTCCTAACGAGTAGGATCCTTCTCCCCTGGACCTAGGGAGTCTGCTGAGGCTGGGGAGCCCGATGCGCCTGCAAAAGTGGACGAGGAGAAGGACTTTGCTCGCGGACTGGTGAACAGTCGAGCTCGAGCCCGAGTGGAAGAGGGGAAAGAGGGGTTCGCAGACTGCAGCGTCCGCCCGTCGGGTAGAGGAGGCAGGTTTCCCAGCGCCGCTCCAAGGGGCTCAAGTTTCCCGGTCTGTCCGAGGGCGAGCTCTCCACAGTCTAAGGCTGGGGAGGCTGGGAAGGAGGCGGGGAGAGGGAGGTGCGCTCCGAGCTGAAGTTGCGTTGCGAGAGGAAGGAGGAGAGAGAGCCAGGAGTGGGGAGGGGGGAGGGGGGCTTTTCCCCAAAGAGATGAGCAGAGATTCCTGGGGCTCTGAGCTGCTCGGGCAGCGTCAGCCCCAGTGAGCCGCCCTAGCCTCTCCTCCTCCTTTTCTCCTCCTTTTGCTCTTTCTGGATCCAGCCCCCTCCTACCTCCCCCAAGCAGGTCCCAACTCCGCCTGCTCCAACCCAGTCTCGCGTCACTCGACCTTCCCCCGCCCCCTTGACAGGAGGCTGAGACCCCTGCCTGGCTCTTGGTCCCCACCCTCTCTTCTGTCCTCCTGGACTCTGGGGAACAGGGTTATTTGCATCGTCCAAGCACCCCTGCCAGACGGGTCCCCCTCCCGCCCCCTTCGTCATTCCCGTCCTCGTCCCCCCACGTCCCCACCTTGGACACTGCTTCGGAGATACGGAAGATTCCGATTGGACCGTCTGGCTCCGCCGGATGATGTTGCCACGGTAACCGGATGGAACGTGGAGGAGCTGGAGGTTCCGACCCGGTTCCCGGGTGGGCAGTGGACTAAACAGGAGACTCAGGGATGCTGGTGTGTTTGGGGACGGTGAGGTTAAGGGGGGCTGACGAAGGGGAGGTGAGGCATGGGCTTCAGGATTAAAGAGGAGACAGGGCCAGGGAAAAGTTTCCTTTAGCTAGAACAGGGCACCCCCTAGTAGGATCCCATACATAGCCTGCTCAGGAATGAAGAAACCAGGACGAAGGTGTTATCTCTTGCCTAGCTTTTTTTGTCTTTGGGGTCTCTTGCCAGGCCCTATACCTATCCTCAACCAAATACTCCAGAGGATGGAGCCTGACTCGCCCCACAAGCTCCATGATCCCCAGCCACCACCCTGGAGTGCTCTGAATTAGCATTCAGCTAAGGGCCCTCAAAGTCTAGGGTTTCAGCTGTACTAGATAGATGGATAGATAGATGGATAGATGGATAGATAGATAGATAGATAGGCAGGCAGACAGACAGACAGACTCCAGCAGTTCTTGGTCTCCAACTCCTTATAGTCCACCTCTCCTTCTTTGTCTTTGCCTTACCCTGAAGCATTAACTATCCTTTACTCACAGATCAGTTAAAAAAGAGGAGAGAGGTGTGACTGGGACTGATAGTGCTTTTGTTGAGAAAGAAATGACACACACAGCAAAACCCCCAGTCACAGGTTTGCTCAGTGCTGGTTCCACCCTCTGATGCTTTGTACAACCTTGGAGAAGTTCCTTGTCTCAATTTCTTTCACCTCCACTCTTTGTCTGAAAATGAACATAAATCCAGGCCTCTGGCTGTTTTCAGACATCTCTGAGACCATTATAATGCCAGGTAATAGGTGATCACCTCATGATGATTTATTCCCTCTTACCAGGAAGTTTTTGCATTGTTATAGGTTGCCATTTACTTGAGGACTATGGGAGTGAGACTGGTTCAAGTACTTGGCCCACCCCACATCTAGAAGGACTGAACAAATACATGAGTTGAAACATCTAAAACCCAAATCTAAGGCAAGTCCCTAGCTGACAAGAATGCCCTTTACTCACATGCCAGGGGCAGTGGCTGCCTTTGGAAATAGCAAGTATGTGCTATAAATAACAAGTAATTGGAAAATATAGGAATACAGTGAAGTCCCTTTACCCTCCTTGAATCCCTGTGTGGTATAGTGGAAACTGTCAGTCTGGGGAGATCTGAGTCTAGGCCCCAAATCCTGCCTTGAGTGAGCCATGGCAAGTCAATTTAGCTTCTGAGCCTCAGTTTCTTCATCTGTAAAATAGGTATAATAATAACTGTAGCACCTGTTTCACATGGTTGTTGTGAGACTACAATGAGATAATGTGGATTACAGCACTTTCTAAACCTCAAAAGATTATATGATTGTCAGCTATTATTATGAAACAGAGCTGCAAAAAAAAAATAAAATAAAAATAAAATAAGAGTAGGGAGTGGAATCTGGATCTGAAGGCAAAAAGAGACTCTGAAAACAGCTACTGCCATAGAAAAGAAGACTTCCCTAGTATGAGAAGGACTCATGGTCATACTGCTATTGCACTGTGCTTTGCAAACTTTAAAGTGCTATATAAATACTAGCTGTTTTAGTCCACCTCCAGACTCAATTCCCCAGTTCCTCCCACCAAGCCATCTTCATCAAAACATTAAAAAAAGTAACCAATAGGGATGGGTCCCTACTGCCAAATCTGGTCCCCTTTCCACCCAATATCCCCATGTTAGCTCTTCAGGAAAGGCCGTCTTTCCTTCATCTCAACAGGAAGTGGGGAGTGGTGGCTAGGTCATTGGATTTAGATCCAGGAAGATCTGAGTTCAAATTGAATTTCACGTACTTTGCTAGCTGACTGATCCTGGGAAATTATTTTACCTCTTTGCCTCAACTACCTGAGACCTATAAGATGCAGGGGGTGGGGGTGGGGTATCTAGGATCCCATTCAGCTCCAAATCTATGATATTCTTATTTTTCTTTGGCTGTTTCATGTTCTTTTCAGAGATGGCTATTTTAAAAGCCGATCCAAATCCCAAATGATCCACCATCTTGTTGTAATTTTTCTCCCAAGAAAAATAAATCTGCCTTTAAGAAGACAACAAGATTGTTTGCATTTTGCAGACAACTGAGGGTATTCATTAGAGTTGTTATTGTTTTCTAGAATGAACATACAGACCCAAGGAGTTGGCTGGTAGGGTGTGGCATAATTCAATTACTTTTCCCTACTGCAATAGATGAGTCAGAGAGGTGGTAATATCCCCCCCTTTTGGCATCTGGGTCTTCACTGAGCTCTTCCACAGGTGACCTTGATCCACAGCTGCAAACCCCAGCTGAGTGCATCAAGAAGCTCTAGTTTAAATGGCATTTTGAGGAATAGGCAAAACTACAGGCTCGCTTTGTAAGCAACACAAGTGACTCATTCGACATCCATTGCAACAGTTGTAATTCACGGAGGAAACACTCCATGCTTCTACTATCCATCAGAGAACTTGCTCGTTAAAAACAAAAAGGGATTGGTCTCTTCAGGTACCAGGGACTGCCTGTGTTCTGTCATGGGATAAGTGGATGGAGAGAGCCACCTCCTTGGGGAATAGGCAAGCAACTAGTTTGTGCATCTGTGGCCCTAGGGCACCCCTTGGACCGGATAGGACTTCACCTTGAAAGCACACCCCTGGAGACTGGTCGGAGGCAGGGTATATTGACTTAGAATTTCTGTGCTATTTATTGTTCCACCAGGGTGGCAAACTTGTGTTCATGAGTGCAAAGAGCTCAGTTTCTGACAGCTGAGCAACCCATTACGTGACTGCAGGGTAGCATAAAGTGCCCAGGGCCTAGAGGACGACAGTAAGCTTCTCAAGTCTGCTCTAGCCAGTGGTTTTGGCCAAACACATTAGGTTTTACCAGGGCCTAGCATTCTTCTTGGAAAATAACAATTCCCATTTCTATAATTCTCTATGGCTTATGAAATTCCTTCTTCACAGGAACCTCCAAAATAGATACCATAACGAAGGTGAAGTGATATCAATGAAAGTTTCAAAACAGGAATGCCAACTTAGGTAGTCACTCAATCCTCTTTCCAGTATATCCCCAATCCTAAGAAGGAAGAACATGGTTAATATCAAGAGTCTGCCCTGAGTAGGTCTTCTAATCAGTCCCTTTCCTTATGAGGATTCATGAGGCAACTTTTCTCAAAGTCAGAAGGTTTGGGTTTTAGCTCCTTTAGAAATGTGCCCTATACGTGGTTAGGTATTTAGTAAATGCCTTTGATTAAAAGCAATCTAATTTTAATTTAGTATTTGGTGTTCAAAAAATTGGGGCAGAATGGGTACTGTATTAGAAATCACAAGGTCATTCCTTCATTCAGTTCAATAGATATTTATTAACTATTTACTGTGCATCAAACCCTATGTTAGGCTCTGTTGTGGAACACAAAGACAAGTAAGGTATGGATCTCTGACCTCAATGAGCTAGCAGTTTGAGAGTGGAGAAATGAAGCCTGCAAGTAATTAAAATATACTTTATTAAGGCCCTCTGAAGACTCGAGTGTAGCTGGGACAGCTAGATGTCACAGTGGATAGAGGACCAGACCTGAAGTCAGGAAGACCTGAGTTCAAATACAGCCTCAGATACTTCCTGACTGTGTGACCCTGGGCAAGTCACTTGACCCTGTTTACCTCAGTTTCTTCATCTGTCAAATGGACTGGAAAAGGAAATGGCAAACTTCTCCAGTATCTTTCCCAAGAAAACCCCAAATGGGGTCATGAAGAGTCAGATGTGACTGAAAAACAACTGAACAATAACCATGGCCCCACTGACAATTTTGCTTTCTAAGGAAAACTCTTTAAGTCTGGAGAGGATCAACTTCATATGTTATGTATGGATGATGATGTCATCATGATAATTCTTAGAAGAGAGGCAGTATGGCCTAGTGGAGAGGGAGTGGGCCTCAAAGCCAAGAAGACTTGGGTTTAAGTCTCACACATACTGCTGAGGTGACCATGGTCAAGCTGCCTAATCTTTCAGTGTTCAAATAGAGAGGGATCTGCTTATGGCATATTGACTTAGAAAACCACAAAGTAAAATTTTATTTATTTTGTTAAATATTTCCCAATTACATTTTAATCCTATACTTCTGTTCTAGACAACTCTCTAAAGACTCAAAAGAAAAGGTATCAAACAAATGGTCCTCATTCACTAGATTAAAATGTAATTGGCAAATATTTAACAAAATAAGTAAAAACATAATACAGCATAGATAATATTACATTTTAAAACTAAATCAATATGTGGCCTGCAGGGATCCTTATGCATAGATTAGTGGCCCCTCTTTCTATGTGAATTTGATGACACTATTCTATGGTGCCTGTATTCACTGGGAGAGGGAAACTCTTCACCAAAAACTCTCCCAGGGGTGGGGAACCTATGGCCTCTGGGCCACACGTAGCTCTCTAGGTCCTCAAGTGTGGCCCTTTGACTGAATCCAAACTTCACCAAACATATCCTTTTAATAAAAGGATTTGTTCTGTTTAACTCAGACTCAGTCAAAAGGCCACACCTAAGGACCTAGAAGATCACATATAGCCTCAGGACCAAAGGTTCCTTGCCCCTGCATACAGATGAAATTATAGGTCCTATACCCCTACATATTGAAAAACTATTTATTGGAAGTTTCAAAAGTTTGAGATATATTTGGTTGAGGGAACACCCAAACCACTGAAATTATGGATTCCCTCAAGTCCTAGAATATAATAACTAACGGTAGAAGAAAGAAATGGGTTGGGCTTAAGTCGGCTGCAACTTGTATTACCAACAATGACTTGCCCATAAGAAGTGATAAGAAAGATACCATGGAAGATGGCTAAGAGTGGAAAAGTAGGTAGCGGGGTCCTATGGTTGTTGGCTAATAGTATCAGTCATGTCACTGATGAACTTATTTGAGGTTTTTTTTTGACAAAGATACTGGACTGGCTTGCCATTTCCTTCTCTATACCATTTTAGAGATGAGGAAACTGAGACAAGCAGGGTTAAGTGACTTGCCCAGGGTCACGCAACTAGGAAGTATCTGAGGCCAGATTTGAACTCAGGAAGATGAGTCTACCTGACTTCACATCTTGCATAGTGGCCAGTCACTGTGTCACCTAGCTTTCCCCTATGGTGTAACAGGAGAAATGTTTGAATTTGGAGTCATAGGAATCCCTTTCAAATCTCAACTCTTCCACACCCTTCCTATGTGACCTTGGGTAAGTCACTTTACCAAGAAACATAGATCTAGAATCAGAAAGTGTTAGGTCCCCATGAGGTCATTGAGTTTCTCTTTTTTGTTTTATAGACTAGGTAGCTAAGGTCTGGGGACATTCAGCTTCTTCCCCAAGGTCACATAAGTTATCAGCTGAGGTAGAGATGAACCTAGCTCCTCAGATTCCAGAGTCAATGTTCTTTCTACCGTGTATCATGGGCCTTGGTTTAGAGTGCTTAGCTCTGACTCTATGGTTCTATATGCTGAGAGTAAAGAATTCTGGGCATGTAATCCAAATACTGCATTCATACTCACAAAATAGTAAAAGAAACAGAGGGATGCTAGCATGGAGTGGTGAAGAGAATACAGGGGTTGAATCAGAAATTCAAATTTCAGGGGTGTTATTTAGTGCCTCTGTGACCTTGGGCTAATCTCTTAACTTCTGGGATCCTCAGTTTCCTCACCTATAAAATGGGGGAATTGGAATCAATTCATTCCAGGATCTTGTGGAGCTCTAAATATGGGAGGGTGTGAGTCTCTAGATCAATGGTTGGAGACTCCATATGTACCTTAGGTGAGGGCATGTCTAAGAGCCACAGAGGAAAATCCACACTAATGGGATTAGTTTTTGATTGATAACGCTTGATTGATTAGGATTGATAAACCACCAAATGAACAAAGATAATTCAGCATGGTGTAATGAAGAAAGTACTGGCCTTGGAGTTAGGAACATTTGGGTTTGAATCCTGCCTTGGACATTTATCCTCTGGGTGTATGTACCTGAGCCTCAGTTTCCACATCTGTAAAATCGATTGGACTAGATGACCTCTTAGGTACAATCCAGATCTTATAAGTCTAACTACGTAATTGTTCTAGTAAAGGTAAGAACAAGTGCTACAAGAATTTAGAAGTAAAAGCAGTAAAAGTGCAGGCTGAGCATTGAGGGAAGAATAGGATTTGGACAGCTGATGGTAAGGAAGGAGGAGAAGAAATAGAATCCACAAAACCATGGAAGAAGGTACTGATCTTCTAGGCTACCCCATATTTGGCCAAGAACCCACTCTTTAACATACCTGACATGTCATCTTTGTGTCATTTGCTTGATGACTTGATCCAGCTAGGGGATATCACCATCCTCCTGTGGAAGAAGTGAAGAGTCATAAAGTTCTATGAATCAATGGGATCTTGTTCATCCCATTGCTTTCCTGGTTTTGTTAATCCCCCAAAGTAATGCCTTCTCTTCCAACTAAGTTCCTTTTGATTGCCTGGAAGGAGGGGTTTTGTTCTTTTCTTCTGAGTGCTTTTGATCCTACACTTTCTCTCTCAGTACATATTGGTTCTGCTGTCATTTGACCTGGAGCTAAGGTGTGTGTACATGGTGATTGGGCCTGTGCCAAATCAGAAACCCCCAAAGGAAGTCCGGTAGCAACAAATGCCAAGTGAATACACATAGTACTTGGAAAACTACCCAAACACAAGATGAACAGGTGTGCCTAAAAAGGAAGCAGGCTCATTTGGAATTCTGCCCTGTAAGAGTCTACCCATGTGACATTGCTCCCTTGCGGTCCTTCCCTACTCCCACTGCCACCTCCCCAACACAAGCACATATTACCACCCACTTGGATGACTACAATAGCCTCCTTACATAATAATAATAATGAACTAACAATAGCTCTCTTCTTCTTCCCAAACCATCTTTCATACCCTACCAGTATAATCTTTCTCATATATAGTTTTTATCGATCCTCTCCTCTGCTCAAAAATCTTCAGTGGCTCCCTATTATCTGTCAAAGTTCAAATTCATTTACCTTCCATTTCATATCCTTCATAACATGACACTCTCTTATCTTTCTAGCCTCATAACATATGATGCACCCCCAATGGGTTCCAAATGAACATGACAACTCTATCTCCTGAATACTTCATCTACCCTCCTGCCTTTTTATAATATTTTCCCACATTCCTAGACACTTCTGCCTCATCTTCTATAGTCTGGCATAATGGGTAGAGTACTGGACTTGGAGGCAGGAGGACTTGGTTTTGAATCCTGCCTTTCATATTTACCAAGAGTGTCACTTTGGGTAAGTCATATCAATTCCATTTCCTCATCTGTAAAATAGATGTAATATTGTTCTACTACCTTACTCACAGGGTTGTAGTAAGGCTCAGAAAGATAATTAGTCAGTGAGTCAATAAACACTTATTAAGCACATACCCTGGGTCAGGAAATGTACTAAGTCCTGGGGATACTAGGAAAGGCAATAGACAGTCTCTCCTATCATAGGACATCATAGTCTAATGAGGAAGACGACATGTAAGTAACCATGTGCGAGAAGCTATATGAAGAATAAAATGAAAATAATCAGCAGACGAATGGCACTCAAACTGAGGCAGATTAGGAAAGGATTACTCTAAAAGGTGGGATTTTAGTTAGAACTTGAAGGAAACCAGTGCATACCATGTGTAAAAAATATGAAAAATGTTAACATTATAAAAACATTAGTTTGTGTTATTATTGAATATCCACCCATCTTTCAACATATGACTCAAAGGGTCACTTGAACCTTTCCCTCCTATAGCCTGCCAGTAATAACCTTTTCCCCTTAGACCTGCAGCTTGTTCTATATTCCCATATGCCTGACCATGTAACACTGTGTATTATAACTATCTATGGGATTGTTTTATCCTGTACGAGATTGCAAACTCCACGAGGGCAGGTACTGAGTCTTAGCCATCAATCATGGCATTTATTACACCCTGTATGTGCCAAGCACTATAACAGGTGCTGGGGACACAGAGACAAAAACAAGATGTTCTGTAACCTTAAGGATTTTACATTCAGTCAGGGTAAACCACATGTTAAGCATATACATAATGTTGGTTAGTCATTTTGCAGTTCTATCTGACTCTTTGTGACCCCTTTTGGGATTTTCTTGGCAAAGATACTGGAGGGGTTTGCTATTTCCTTCTCCATGTCAATTTTACAGATGAGGAAACTGAGACAAACAGGGTTAAATGACTTGCCTAGAGTCACACAGCTAGGAAGTATCTGAAGCTAGATTTTAACTCTATCCACTATGCCACCTAGCTACCCTATATACATTTATAGATGGCCTTCAAGTATGCAAAATGCTTTACAAATACTGTCATATCTGATCCTTACAACAACCCAGGGATATAAGAGTTATTATTATCTCCACTTTACAATGGAGGAAACTGAAGCAGAGAGAGATTAAGTGACTTGCCTAGGGTCACACAGTTAGTAAGTGTCTGAAGCCAAATTTGAATTCAGCTCTCCTTCACTCTAGATGGCATACTCTATACACTGATATAGAATATATACAAATTGTGTGTGATTGTGGGTGGGCGAATGGGGGTCCTAGATAAGGGTGGAGGGAGTATCAGGGAAAGCCTCATGCATGTAGCATTTAAAATAAGCATTAAAGGGAGCTAAGGATTCTAAGGGGTGCAGTCAAGAATGGGGGACAGTCTGTGCCAAGGCCTGAAGACAGAAGCTAGAACGCTGTGTGCAAACAATAGTCTGCCTGCCACTGGGGCTAGAATGTGTGATATATGAAGGCAAGGCATCTTAATAAACAGAAGGTTAGTCTGGAGCCAGATTATAAAGAGATTAATTGCCAAACTGTGGAGACTACATATTATCTTTGAGGAAATAGGCGACTACGGGAGCCTTTTGAATAGCAAAGTGGCGCAGCCAGACTTGTGCTTTAGAAATATCTCTTTGGTAGTCATGGAGAGGATGGATTAGGCTAGGGGAGCTGGAGGCAGGGGAGAGAACAAGCATTTATATAGCACCTACTATGTGTAAGCACTGTGCAAGTGCTTTATAAATATCTCATTTGGTTTTACAACAACCCAGGTAGATAGGTGCTATTATTATCCTCATTTTATATTTGAGAAAACTGAGGCAGACAGAGGTTAAGTGACTTACCCAGGGTCATACAACTACTAAGTGGATTTGAATACAATTGGTAAGCTTGATTTGAACTCAGTTCTTTCTGACTCCAGCACCAACCCTGTTACCTGCACCACTTAGCTGACCCAGGGGAGAAGTCTGAGCCAAGGGTCCAGATTAGAAAGTTACTGCAGTATTTCAGGTAAGAAGCGATGAGTTTCTGGACCAAGGGAGCCACTGTGTGTGCTGAGAAAAGGGATGTATTGAAGAGATGACCATGAGTTAGCATCAGTAAGAAGTGGGGTGAGTGGATATGTGGGATGAGTGAGAATGAAGGACTGAAGACATCCTTGAAGTTGCAAAGAAAGGTGTCTCAAAAGATGATGAACCAAGAAAACACTGTACACAGTAACAGCAATATTGGCTTGTTTGTTGGCAAGGCAATTGGGGTTAAGTGACTTGCCAGGGGTCACACAGCTAGTAAGTGTCAAGTGTCTGGTCTGAGATCAGATTTGAACTCAGGTCCTCCTGACTCCAGGGCTGGTGCTCTATTCACTGCGCCACCTAGCTGCCTCAGCAATATTGTTTTAAGAAAGACTGAGGGAATAAGTCATTTTGACTATTATAAATACCCAAATTACCAATGAAGAAAGATGCTATCTGCATCCAGAGAAAGAACTGATAAATAGAAGTATGAATTGAATAATTATATATATTATATATATATATATATACATATATACATATATATGCCTATTTGTGTGTAATAGTAGCCATCTCTAGGGTGGGGAGGAGGGAATACAAAAAAGGAATTTACATGATAACTATTATATATTTAAAAGGGATAGCAAGTTGTACATAATAGATTTGCAGTTTCATGTGCAATCATCTTTTTTTGAAAATTGTATTACATTATGGAAATACTTGTTTCATTCCATAAATTAAAAATAAAATAATTTTTTGAAAAAGATGATGTGCTCTTAGAAGAAAAAGGGACTAAAGAGAGCTAAGGGACTCAATGATCTCTGTCTTGAACACGTGTTTGATATGACTCAGGGACATATAGTGGGACAAGTCTAATTAGCAGCTGGAGATATGTGACTGGAGGTCAGGAAAAAGGCTTGGCCTGGATAGATGTATCTTGAATCATCTCTGTAGAGATGATCATTGAACTAATGGCAGCTGATATGATTACCCTGAGAGAGTGAATGGACAGACAAGGAAAGAGGGCCCAGGACAGTGGGGGTAGGGACAGCTAAAGTTAGGGAGTGGGATGTGGATGATGAATCAGCAAAGACATTGAGAAGAAGCAATCAATCATTTAAGAGGAAAACCAAGAGAATGGTGTGCTCAGAATTCTGGAGAGGAGGGAAGATCCAGGAGAAGAGGACAATCAATCATCATCATATACCGAAAAGAGGTCAAGAAGGTTAAACACTGAAAGAAGCTCATAGGGATTTGTCAATTGAATAGATCGTTGATAACTTTGGAGAGAGCAATTTCTTCCAAGTCACGAGAATGGGAGCCAGATTGCAAGGAGGAGAGGACTGCAAATACAGGCAAGGAATGCATAGACAGCTTTTTTTTTTTCCTGGAGCTTGGACCATGAAAGAAAAGATAGACAGAAAATGGAAGCTTTAAAGGATGGTAAGGTTGAATGATTTCTCGATTGTTTGCTTTCTAAGAATGAGGGAAACCTGGACATTTTTGCTGCCCACTCGACAGAATTCAGTAAATAAAGAAAACTTGTGTCTCTCCTGCCTCTTAGTTATATGGCCCACAGTAGGTATTTAAGAAATCAATAATAAATCAATGAATTTTAAGCAAATGAATGCATATGAATCGGGACTTAGTAACTCTGTTGTTGTTGTTTCTGTTATTATTACAGACTTGTGATCTCATTGGTGTTACTCCCTGTGTAGAAAACTCCTCTTCCAATGCAGATTTGAACCTTACTGTCTTAGAGAGTTGTCTGTGGGCATTGGAGAGTTGTGACTTGACAAAGATTCCACAATCAGTATGTGTCAAATGGAGGAGCGGCAATGATGTCTTCCTGTGGCTCGTTTTCCATTCACTGTGCCATGATGTCTCTCTGTAATGACACACAGCTACTAAATTAATCATGAATCAAGTCTCCCCAAGTAGCATATAAGAATTGTAGGATCATTTTCCCATGGTACTCAGCCTTGGTCAGATGGCACCCAGTGCCCATCATTGTGAAGTCCCTTCCTACTTTAGCAGATGTTTCCAATTGGATTTGCAAGCAAACTAGCAAGATTGGAAACACATTCCTACATCCCAATCCTGGGGAAGTCTTGAAATTGAGTGATTATCTGATAATGCAACAAGTGTTCCCTCAGTGAGATCCAAAGAGTGCTTGAGTCAGAGATTGTTAAATGAGAACAAAATATACTCTCAGACAAGCACGCAGAATTCTCTCTCTTCTCCAAATTCATCACAGACTAGAAGAGCCACAGACCTCAAAGGGACCTACAGGAGTTCAGTGGATCATGGAATCTTAGATTTAGAGCTAGGAAAGACTTTAAAGCCTCAGTGTCTAGCCTCCTCAATTGTTCTTGTTCAGTTGTTGTAGTCGCTTCCAACTCTCTGTGATCCCCATGTGAGGTTTCCTTGGCAAAGATACTGAAGTGGTTTGCCATTTCCTTCTCTACTCATTTAACAGTTGAGGAAACTCAAGCAAATGGATGAAGTGAATTGCCCAGGGTCACACAGCTAATAAGTGCCTAAGACTGGATTTGAATCATGTCTTCCTGACTCCAGGCCTGATACTTTATCCATTATGTCACCTAGCTTCCCCAACCTCTCAATTTACCAAAGAGGAAAATGAATCTCAAATAGGTGAAAAATATGGTGCTTCAGTCCAGATGCAGCTGTATTCATGAATGTCTTAAACCACCCAGGAGAGATGATTACTTAACCACAATATTTTATCACATGGGGTGATAAATCTCCCAAATGTCTGGGCAGCTTGATACCTTATGAAATTAGGAGTTTCAACACAATATTTCATGCTGGAAAGAATGCTAGATTTTCAGTCAATATACTTGGGTTGGAATCTCATTCCATATTGCAATGGAAATACCACTGGCTCTAATGTCATGAAACTTGGGTTCAAATCCTAGCTCCCTTATTACTTCTGTTACCTTGGGGACCTCACTGGATCTTAATCTCATCTTTAAAACAATGAGATTGGAATAGATAACTTCCCAGGTGTCTTCCAACTCTAAATTGATGATTCTATGATCTGGGTGACCTTGAGAAAGTCACTTACCTTCTTTGGCCCTAATTTTCCTTCCATCCATAAGGAGGACAATAATTGAATTAACATGATAGTTGTGAGAAAAGTGCTTCTTAAGTGTTAAAGCATAATATAATTGTGAATTACTACTATCACTATTACCACCACTACTACCACTGCTACTACTACCAACATCACCACCACCATTACTACCATTGCTACCACCACCACCACTACTCTTACTACTACTACTACTACTACTACTACTACTACTACTACTACTACTGCTATCCACAGGGCAGAGTTATTTTAAGATGAAGTAAGAGAAACCTCCAGGGAAAGTGGGAAGAATCCCATTCTAATAGTGTATAAATGTAGCTAATGTTGCTGACAACTTGATTTATTCTTGCTCTCTGCTATTAATTGTCTGGTGTTGTATTTGCAAGGTAACTCATTTTGCATCAAGGCTGACCACTGTCAACAGGGAAAATGATTGAATAGAAAAACTCTTCCCATGCGGGGTGGGGTGGGGAGTGTCATTTGAGTCCTGTAGCTACCTAGAAGGAGAGTGGCAGATAATCCAAAGTTCAAGTCTATCTCCCACACTATGTGACTATGGTATTCCCACTGTCCTCATCTGTAAAATAGGGAATAATAACCTTAGCAAATACCTCATGGAACTGTGGTCAAGCATTATATGATCTTCTATTTAGATTTCATGCGCATCTTCAAGGTCATCTAAGTTCAACCCTCTCATTTTACAGATCAGGAATCTGGGATCCAGAAAGTTTAAGTGTCTTAGGTAAGACAGGTATGTGGTAGAGTCAGAATCTAAAACCAGATTTTCTGTCCTCAAATCTTGCACTCTTTCTTGGTACCCAGCTGCTTTGTAAGATTATCAAATGCTCAAACTACTCCAGTGACTTTGGGGTCTCATCCATGAGAATCTTTCCTCCAACGTGGTAGATTACAGACTTTCCATGTCTGACCATCCTATATGATGTCTGTCCATAACCTCCCATTAATTTGCCACACAACATGCTTAAGACCTGCCTCCCCTTCCCCTGATATCTGGAAGATAGGAGTGATACACTCTGGATTTCCACCTGTCATCAAGCATCCTAAACATATGAACAAGCCCTATTCTCTTCCTGTCAGAATTTATCAAGGACATGCATCTTGAGATAATGTATGCAAAGTACATTTGTGAAATTTTAAGCATTATTGAAATCTCAACTGTTATTATTAATAACATTAAGGCTGCAGAGAGCTTCCTGACCCACCAGTGAGCACTTCAGGGAACATAGGGCACCAGGATTTGGTTAGAAAAGAAAAACTCATACTGTCCATAACTGAAGGAGCAAGGAGAAAAGGTGTTTGCAAGCAATAACCAGATTCTACTAGTTATTTACATGAGTTTAATATTGTCTTCAGAAAGGGTGGTAGTGGTGATGGTGGTAATGAGGACTTGGTCCATATTTAATGAAAGTTGGCTCTACCTTTTGTCTCCAAATTTAGACTTGAGTTGAACTATTAAAGCAGCATTTCCAAGCTTGTGAAACGCTGTTCCCAGTTCAGGGCTGGGGGCAAAGGTAGGGAAGCCGGGGAGTTGCTGTATACCAACCATTGCTATTTCTATCTTTATTTAACTCTCATAAAATATGCAGCCTGACTCAATAAAATGAAGCAGTGAATAACCCTGCTAAAGCAGAATAAACAATGTGTGCAGTTGCTATGATGGAGGAAATACAAATTAATTTACAGGCATTAGTGAATTCATGGGAGCTTTTGTATCATCATGTATTTTCTCAATCAACAGATATTAAGAGTAAAACTACAACCATGTGGACATCTGTGGAATATTTGTTATGTTAAAAAGGGACTCTCATTTGAAAAGTCTGGGTTTTACTGAACAGAACACAAAATTCTACACCCAGAGTTAAACAAGTCATGCATATTGGTGTCCAATATCTGTTATAGACTCACTTATGTCATAGGGCAGAATAATTTTCTCCTTCCCTCCTTTTTCTCTTCCCTTCTTTTTTTTCTTGTCTTCCATTCCCTTCCTTTCCTTTCCTTCCTTTCCTTTCCCTTCCTTTTCTTTCATCCCCTTCCTTCCCTCCATTCCTCCTTCCCTTCCTCCCTTATTTATTATATCACAATTCTTTCTTTCATTCATTTCTCCATCCATCCATCCATCCACACCATTCATTTATACTTTCATACAACTATTGGTTCATTCTTTTAGGAATTGCTTCTGCCTATCATGGAAAAAGCTCAATTAACCTAAACATGTCTCCAACATTCCCTTATCATACCATTTCTTATTTATCCAAAGTTTTTCTTGATTTCCCTATCATCCTTGTGATTAGCTATTCCCTTTCCAACTGACTCCCTTGGTATCCAGAAGGTCATGAATGCAGCTTCTCCAGTATCCCAAGAAACCACATTCAGAAGAATAGTTTTCCATACCTTTTAGTCAATGCTCAGAAGTCATTTTTTTTCTTTTTCTCTTTCTGGGTTTGTATTTCCCTGAAATAGCGGATAATAATGGATCAAGAACTCTCTTTACATCACACCTGAGATGTGTCCCTGAAGCATTTGCTTGAAGACCTGAGTAATATGGAATCCATAATCTCGTGAGGCAACCCATTTCATTTTGGGACAAATCTAATTTGTACGACTTTTTTAATACACATTAAACTTTCTACTACTTCTACTGATCCTAATTCTATGTTCCAGGGCCATGCTGAAAAAGTAAAACCCTCTTCCATATGATAGTCTTTTGAATAGTTGAAGATAGTGGTCACATCTACCCCAATTTTTTCTTCTCACCAGAAAGCAGAGCTTCATTGGGTACCTGGCATGACTTGCTTCTTGAATGGATGTGGCACAGTGAATGAAGCTTTCTTCTGAAGTCCAGAAAACAAAACCCAACATGGCCTTTACTGTGTATTTTAAAACCATTCCCCAAGGTGGACATGTATCAATAAATTTCATGGTAGGAAATTGTCTTCAGGTTCCAAACTCCCAGTTTCCGTCATTTTCTGCAAGACTACCCTTATTTCTCCACAGTTCAACAAGAACAGCCTGTTCATTTAAGAATGTTGTGATTTATCAGATGAACTTGGTCCAATTGTTGGTTTCCCCATTCCCTCAAAGTGTAGTTGAAGAAAGGCTTCTATAAGCAGGAAAGCCTTCTACAAAACAAGGCAGGGGAGCATCTGAATGTAATTGGCCCAGTTGTTCAAGCCAGGATTGTAATTTCTTTTTTTTTTCTTTCCGTATGTTCCCTGATGTTTAAAGATGAGCTGAGGATGTGCCAGATAAGGCAGGTGTCTCTGACTCAACCGACCATTTTCTATATGTACCAAGAAGTGGGTGATTTAATGTCACTAATGTACAAGGCAACTTTCTAGGATATTTATGGACCTGGTATAAAATGAAAGATTTCCCTATAATGGCAATCGAGTTGCCATTTTCTCCATCCTATTAAGGTATATTTTATCTGACTAACAGGTCTGATCAAAACAAGCAGGGATATCTGACTCTCTCTAACTCCCTGGGTCCACACCGCATTTGGACACATCTGTCCTGAGTTAGATAATCATTCATCTAAGATGAGGAAAAGAAACACGAAGCAGGAGATAGCCCAGGACCTAGGTTCCATGATCACCTAATAGATTTTTTTTTTTACTTTGTCTTCTACATGGAGGTATTCTCCCCAGGTCCTCTCAAGACTGAGCCACCAAAGAACCTGGGAACCTACAAAATGACTAAAATTCAACAGCAGAACCAAAAGGCCCTCTGTGGGTTAGAATCACATGAACTCACACGAAGAAGAAAGTCTTTGAACAAATGGTGGAGTCATGTGGACTTTCCCAGAAACACAATTGGGGAAGGGGAAAGGAAGGAGTTTGTGACAGTGACAAGCCCAAATTGTTGCCATCTGAAATTATAAAAAGTTTATTCTTAAAGGACCTGGACTTATTGAAGCAGAATCTGCAAAGAAAAGTTGAAACTGCCCAACATATGACTGCAGATTAAAGAAAGAAACTAGCAACTGAATTCTAACCCTAACTAGAAAGCACTATCAAGTGGCCAGAATTATACACAAGAAACTTACTAAAGTAAGTACAACTTCATAAATGAATAAAAACCAAATTCCTGTACTATTGATTTTTATTGTTATTCAGTTGTTTCAGTCCTGTTTGATTCTTCGTGACTCCATTTGGGGTTTTCTTGGCAAAGATGTTACAGTGGTTTTCCATTTTCTTTTCCACCTCATGTCACAGATGAGAAACAGGCAAACAGGGTTAAGTGACTTGCCCAGGATCACATAGCTAGTATGTGTCTGAGGTCGGATTTGAACTCAGGAAGAGGACTTTTCCTGACTCCACACTCGGCATGCTATCCACTGTGCCACCCAGCTACCCTAGGTATATACCATGGATACTTGTCAGAAATTATCTTTGAGAATTCAACAAATAAAATTCAATGGAACTACTGTATTATCTCAAATAAAGCTTTTACCACAAAATACTTAGTCATAAAATTGATCTGTAAAAGTTTAATAATATTTGTAATGAATAGACTTCACTATAACAAATAGTCATGATTTCCGAACTACATGGAACTAAAAATTTTCAAAATGTAGAGGTCTCATGAAGAAAGTCAAAACCATGTAGGAACAGGAGGAGGTCCCCTAGTCCTGATGATTCCTGTAGTTGTCCCAGTGTTGCCTAACAGAAGATTATCTAATATCCCAGTACTCTTATTCAATCACAAAAAGCAGTCTTTGTTTACCTTTGCACTAATCCACAGCGCATTAAATATGTAGCTCATGCAGCTCCATTCTTCAGAGAACACCCCTTGTGCTCTGCCTGTTACCAGCTCATGTGTAAGAGAGTGGACCTCATTTCTAGAGAGGTATGATAACATATAACAAAGGTTCCTGCTCTCCAATTGAAAGCATCTGAAGATATCCTGACTATTCCTCGCCACCTTATCACATGAAGAAGAGGAGTTTTTTGATTGGCTGTTAAGCTGAACTGTGAATTCCTTCAAAAGGCACTAGCTGGCCAAAATGTTTCCTCTTTTCCGCCTACCTGTATTTGAGTCAGGAGGAAATGAATGTTGAAAGTCTTAGCTGGGGAGAAAGACCTCATTCCGACCTTTCTCTCCCAATATAGGCCACCAACTAAGTGGTCTGTGAACACATGACCCCACTGTTGCTTTTGTCTGTGTTCTGTCTGTGCTTTTCTGCTTAAAGTGGAGGAGTATTGGAGATGGTTATGACCTTGTGATCTTCAAAAGATCAGAATAGCAAGTGCCAGAAATCAGGGAACTGGCATTCATGCTGAGATTTGATGGAGGCTGACGACAGACAGAGCAGAAGAGGAGGCTCTGAAGATGGAGTGACCTGATTGACCCAGGCCTGTAATATTTTCCAATAGTTGTGCCCCATTCACATGTGAACTTAGTAGGGCAATTGCTTTAAGTGTGAGCTCACCCTCCTGAGGGACCAAAATATTTTTTTATTATGGTAATTTTTATTTATTTTTTTGTTTTCAACATTTACTTCCACAAGATTTTGAGTTCCAAATTTTCACCCCATCTCGCCCCTCCCCCCCACCCTGGGACCAAAATATTATACAGGAGAATGCCTCCCCCAGTGCTGGAGGAAAATGTAGTTCTATTCTTTTTAGATATTCTCAGTAAATATGCCTTTGTAAAAGCTAATTGATGTCAATTGGTTAATGATATTGGAGTGCTAATCAATGATAACAAGAGATACTAACTATAAGTGACAAATGATGCTGGGGAAAACATATTGGAATGGAAATTTGAGCTAGTAGCATTAGAGAAGTAGACCCTTTCCCTTCCCCCCAAAAACACAAAACAAACAAAAAACAACAACCCTCAGGGATGTCCCTAGAATTTTGAAAGAAAGATGCACCCTTGCTCTGGGAGACCAGATTTATTAGCATGAGTGTGAGTTGAGATGACAATCCTCAGAGATAAGAAGGGCTACATATGTGGAAGAATAACAGGATTATCCCAGGACTGTTTTTATTAGAATTGCATTAAAATGAGAATTAAATGAAGAGTAGTAGTAGAAGTCGTAGAAGTAGTAGCAGTAGTAGCAGTAGTATTAGTAGTAGTAGCAGTAGTAGTAGTAGTAGTAGCAGTAGTAGTAGTA
>NW_020953070.1:2758-17812 GCF_900497805.2 Vombatus ursinus | reverse complement strand
AGTAGTAGTAGTAGTAGTAGCAGTAGTAGTAGTAGTAGTAGTAGTAGTAGCAGTAGTAGTAGTAGTAGTAGTAGTAGTAGTAGTAGTAGTAGTAGTAGTAGTAGTAGTAGTAGCAGTAGTAGTAGTAGTAGTAGTAGCAGTAGTAGTAGTAGTAGCAGTAGTAGTAGTAGTAGTAGTAGTAGTAGTAGCAGTAGTAGTTTATAATATAGACAGATGCTTTGAAACAGTCATAACTTCATAAAACAACAACAAAAGTCAACAATTAAGAGTAATGTTTTTAATGATGCTGACACATGAAATAATCAAATCTCCAAATGATGGGAGATGAAAGCCTGTCAAAATAGAGTCTTAATGGAAAAGATTAAAATCATAGGAGAGCAACATGATGCATGTGTCATATCCATCATTCTGTCTGTTATTATGTCCTGAGGATACTTTCTATGACTCTATAGAAGATGAACTTACATCTCAAACCTGTTATGCAACTACAAGAAAGCCCTTAATGAATCTGTCACCATAAAAGTCCACAAGCATTAAATACAAAAGAATAATAGCAGAGTAGTGACTTGTTCTTGGACAAATCTCTACCTCTCTGTCTTGAGGACAAAATGGTGTTGAAAACGACGAGGGTGTTGATGACACAGTTTGATTGTACTGTTAGGTTGCAAAGTCCTTTCATTCATTATCTCATTCATTATCTCATTTGGTCCTCCCAACATCCTGGTGAAGTAAGTGTTATTATTCCTCTTTCAGAGATGAGGAAGCTGTGATTCCAAGAGTGTCAGTGACTTGTCCAAAGGCTCAGTAAGTGTCTAAGATGGGATCTAGGTCCAAGTCTTCCCAAATTTAAGTACAACGCTGTATCCGCTTGGCCAATCCATGCATGACTGAAAAAAATAAATAAATAATGTGGGAGTGGGAAGTGGGGAAGGGGTAAGAATAACCAATGGAAAGCTCATATGCTACATTGGTATCCATAAAATATTGAGTCCTAGAGCAAGATCCAATCTCCACATTGGACATCATCTTCATCATCATCATCATCACCACAATAATAATTATAGTGATGACAATTATGATAATGGCCATGATAATAACAATAATGATGATACTAATTATTGTGCATAATTTTATAATACTTTGAGCTTTTCAAAGCCACTCTCCTTACATTGGCCCTGGTAGGTAAAAAGTCAAAGCAAGGATGAAGAAGAGTGTTTAAGAATAAGCTATTTTCTAATGTGGACAATTTCTGCCTGACATTCTTTTCCCCACCTGATGTCATTTCTGTATGTAGGCAGGGCCGTGTCTGAGATTTCTAAGCAGGGATACAGACAGTACTAATTAGTCCTTCCCTCACTTCAAAATAAGTATTCTTGTATCATTAGGGTGATTCTCTTTGCTGTTATTATTATCATCATCATACCAATCACTTGTACTCAGTGCCTTTCATCCAGGGATTTCAAAGTAGAATACTTTATAAGGAGATGGCTATGTATTTGTGTAATAAGTATACTTGGGAAGTACAGCTTCCCATCTTTTAATGGGAGAAATCTGATTTCCCACTGGCATGATGAATTCACCCAGAAAATCAGTCCAAATGGATGTATATATCTGCTAATTGGGGTACAAGGATTGATTGTCAAAGATGATAGGTTCCCAATTACTGCAGGGACAAGAACTATTGGAACAAAGATGTGTTTTGAGGGATATGAACATATGGCAGGCAATTTTGGCTGACCATAGAATTAGAGCTGGAAGGAACTAGAAGGGAATGGGTAGTTCAACCTCCTTATTTTGTGGATGAGGAAACTGAGCTTCAGGATAATTAAGTGGCTTATGCAAGGATACACAACTAGTAAGTATTAGGGCAGTGAATGATTATATGAATGAATGAATGAGCTAATTAATTAATTGATTAATGAAGAGTCATTTATTAAATTCTTACTTTGTGTCAAGTATAATTTACTAAGCTGTGGGGATAAAAACACAAAAATTAACACAATTCCTGCCCTCAAGACACTAGCATTCTAGTAGGAGAGAGACAACACATTAAAGGGAATGGCCGCTAGGGATGTACATAGTGGTTTGGAAATTTACAGTGATGATCAGTGGAGTCATAGGTGAGGAGATTAACACTCCCTTTTCGAATCACAATGGCAGTATTGATTTTATCATAGTTCCAGAAGTAAAATAGAGTGGGAGCAGGTGGGGAATCAAAGGACATATCCACCATGACAATGAGACTGGTAAAGAGATGACCAAGGAGAAAGATGAAGGATGGCTGCAATCAGCTAGATCTGATGCAGGGAGCTGGCCACAGTAGGTACTCCTAAATTCAGAATAATGGGGCCCCTTAGGGCATGCCTACTATTCTTAAAGTATTTTCTTCTGTAGTCTAGGAGTTGAGAATATGAAGATTATCTCATAGGGCAACCAGGATAACAAATAGTTATGAAGATGAGTTAATAATGATAGTTACAATGGTTAATAGTGCTTACTAGTGCTTTCCAATTATTATTACATTTGATCTTTAAAACTCTGGGAAGTAGGTGCTATTAATAGTCCCATTTACAGTTAGGGAAACTGAGACAAACTAAGGTTAAGTGCCTTGCCCACGGTCACACAGTGTGTGTCTGAGATTAGATTCAGCCTTGGGTATTCCTGACTTCAGATTTGGTGCTCTGTGGACTGTGGCATCCAACCTAGCGACTTCATAAAAACTGTGACTTCTTGGGATTCAGTTCCGCTCATGTCTGAGGTAGGGTTTGAATCTGGGTCTTCCAGACTCCAACTCCAATACTCTATCCACTGTACTACACTTATGTTTAGGCTGTATAATAATAAAAACAATACACTATAAAGCGCTTTTGAAAAGCACTTCATACCTGTTATCTTATCTTCTCACAACAATCCTGTGAGGTTGGTGATGCTATTATCCCCATTTTCCAGATGAGGGAACTGAGGCACAAAGAAGGTAAAGGTCTTGTTCAAAATCACATAGCTATTAAGTGTCTGAGGCTGGATCTGAACTCAGGTCTTCCCAACTCCAGGTCCAGCATGTGATCCACTATACCATTTAGATGCCTGGAAAGTTTAAAAATGGACATAGAGTGGGCATGGTGGCTGTCTCCACTATAGGTATGACTGGGCCATTTAACTTCCTGAGTCCCTCTTTCCTCACCTATAAAATGAAGGGGTGGAACTGGATGTCCTTCAAGGTCACTATTTTCTCTAAATCTATAATCATTGTTGAGGCAGCTACAGTGGGGAGTGCTGGGGGCCAGGGTCAGGAAGACCTGTGTTCAAATCTTAATTCAGACATTTACTAGCTCCTGACCCTCAGCAAGTCACTTAACCTCTGTCTGTCTCAGTTTCCTCATCTGTAAAATGGGGGTAATAACAGCACCTACCTCACAGGGTTGTTGTGAGGATCAAATGAGATAATATTTGTGAAGTTCTTTGTAAAGATTAAAGCACTAGTTATTATTATTTTTATTATTTTCTGGTCCAATAATTATTTGAAGAACTGCCTTGTGGAAGAGAGGTTTTACGTGTTCTGACCAGCCTAACAGTTCAAGGGCGGAGAGCTATATAGATGCTCATTTAGGGTTAGTATGGGGAGAAGGGAACAAAGAAAAACAAATAAACAAAAATCATGAAATCATTAGCATTAGATTTATCCAGCAGTAGAATGGGCCACCCAGAGAGGTCAAATTCCTCCTACCCTCCCCACCCCATTTTTCAATCCCTCAGTTGATGTTCTTGAAACTCAAAATCTATGAAATGTTGAACCAATATGGTACCTAGATAGAGCTGGGATAAAAGGAGGTTGTGCCATATTTGGGATCATTGTTCTTAAACTAGAGAGAAACTCAGGGGCCATCTAATCCAGCTCTCTCATTTTAAGATGAAGAAAATGAGCCCCAGGGAAATAAAGTAATTTGCCCAAGGTCAATTTGAAGAGAGGGATTCAAATCATGTTTATAGGATCATAGTTATAGAGCTAAAAGCAACTTCAAAGGCCATCTAGCCCAACCTCCACCAAATGAGGAAACTGAAGCATAAGGAGGTAAGGTGACTTGCCCAGGGTCACACAGAGGTGGTATTAGATTTGATCACAGAACGTCTCACTTTAGGGTGCAGCACTCTACTACCATCCCAAGGTATGACCTCCTTCTGCCCTTTGAAAATGGCCGCAAAACCCTTCTGAATGAGTTTGTGCTTCCTTTAGGACTCACAGGAATACTTTGTCATGTTTCATATTGCATTTTTGTATTTCTGGAAACAGGGAGACCCTTCCTGGTGAAGCTCCTTCTCTTTAATTAGGCCATAGAGAAACCCAAGCCAGTAGCATATTTTGAATGGAATCTCACTGAGGAAGAGATAAGCCACACATGTTTGCAGGCAGATTTTCCCAGTACTCTCTCTTCTGTGAAATACACACTGGACAGACATTGTATTTCCCACTAACTGCCTTTGTATGCCCAAAGAAAATTATTCTACTCAGAGTTTTGGAAACATTATTTTTTTTTAAACCTTAACTACAATAGCTGTGGATGCCTGACGCCCACAGCAGTAGCCAAGGCTGTCTGGCAGACAAAGGGGGATCCCGGAGATAAAGAGGCATGGAAGAAATGAGGTTGGAAGCCTATTGGGAGGAGAATTCACCTATCTTGTGTAGACTCATTTATCTTCAGTTGCTATTTAAATGGATGTATATATTTGTTTTAAAATTTCGTTAATGTATTTGTGAAGACTCTTCCTGGGGTAAACCAGTGACAACTCAGGGATAAAGATGCACTGGGGCCACTCCCACATTGGGAAGGGGAGGGTGGATTGGATTGGGAAGGGTCAGCAAGAGCTAAAGTACCCCCTGCAGACCGTCCAGCATTGATTGTCTTAAATATCATGGCCAACCAATGCTGGCTTTCTTCCTCCCCAGGCTCAATAAGTGGCTGCCAGCACTCTCATGACCTGCAAAGCCAGTCACTGCAGTCCCCACCCCACCCCCAGAGAAGCCCCGAGCTCTTGCAGGTGTCTCAGACATCTGCTTTGTTTTCTCCAGTTAACAAGATTTGTTCTGAGCCCAGCATCCCAGGAGAGTGACAGTTGTTGAGAGAACAGAGATGGTGTTGTTCTGAACTCATGTGTTATGAGTGAAAAGGATGAGAACCAGCCTTTCGTTTTGTGGTGTGTGTGTGTTTTTTTTTTTCTTTTCTTTTTTCCTGGGCACTTGACCATCTGACTTGTTGACCCCTCCCATCTCCCCCAGGGGAATGAACCATGGTACACCTCATGGTGTTTTAAGTAGGCAAGCACTATGATTCTTGGCGTAGGAAGATGAACAAAGACTTTCTAAAATCCTGAGCTGGCCATTCCAGGCTCCCTATGCATTCATGTCATGAACAAGCAAGGAGGTTTTTTGGATAATTGGGACCAAAAACATGTATATTTCCCAGTCTTCTCACTTTGCCTCTACTCAGAAACTGTTATTTCCTTCGCAACTTTGCTTATGCAATAGCTTCTCCATGGAGCCTTTTCTGATTCCTAAAGCTTCTGGTGCACTCCCTTCTCTCAAGTCTTCTTGCATTCATTTGTATGTATGTAGCATATGCTTATATCAGTAAATGCTACACCTCCCAAAAGAATGGAAGCTCTTTGAAAGCAGAAACAGGTTCATCTTTGTCATCATATCCCTAGAGCCAAATCCAGATTCTGGCTTTACATAGTAGCTGCTTAATAATTTCTTATTGGGAAAAAAGAGAAATATGTATTATATATATATATATATACACTTGTGTATGTGTATACACACATATATATGTTTAGACATATATGTATAGCTATACATCTATATCTACATGTATATATCTGTGTGTATCTTTTTCTGGAACCTGGTTAAGATAGGAATTTGTTTTAGGTGACTTCATATTTGTAATGGGTTTCATATTTCTTGCCTTCTCAATAGGTGGGAAAAGGGTTCAGGGAAGGAAAGAATCTGGAATTGAAAATAAAATTTATTTAATTTTAGAATTATATATATGCATATATACATATTATATATATATATATATATATATATATATATATACTACTTATTGATTGATTGAAATCTTCAGAGAGAGACAAAATCTTAAGTAGGACTTTTTGCTCCTGAGACAAATCCATAAATCTGTTCCCAGGTCAAACAACATGAAAGGAAGTTGGAGCAAAGGGAAGAGCTCACCCTAACCTGTCAACTAGTTGCTAACTATTATAACGAAGTATTCTTGCTAACTACATGGAAATTTCTGCTGTTGTTATGATGCCGAATGAAAGCACATACTTTCAGCACCCACTGAGTTAGGCACTTTAGGACAAAACCCCATTCATATTAGTTATAACTCTGACTACAAGAGCAGAGTGTAGCTTGGAGAGACTATGGCTTGGAGTTTGAAAGACTGAGCTCAAAACCCACCTATACTGCTCACTATCTAAATGATTTTAGGCAAGTCGCTTTAACTCCCAGGGCTTGTATTGCCTCAGGTGAAAAAAGGAAGACGTTGAACTGAACTATTTCCAAGATCTCTTCCATTTCTGAAACATATAAGCCTGTATATTGCCTTATGAGCGGGTAGACTGGAACTTCCAAACAAGTCAGAAAAGGCAGCCAGAAAGCAAACCCTATTTCTTTTGTCTTCTCTCTGAAAGAATTGTCCTGTGGAGAAGTTAGGTTTCCTTGTGAGTCCTGGGGACTCCATCTCTTCCAATAGATGATACTCTATAATGCCCATTCTTTTACTCTTGTGGATCTCCTCTTCCCTACTGCCTACAAACACCCATGTCTCCTTTCAACCTGAACAAAACCCTCACTAGATGCTTCCACCCCCACTAATTATTGTTCTATATCTCTTCTGCCCTTTGTGACTAAATTCCTGGAAAAAGCTGTCTCCCATGTGTGATTCTACTTTCTCTTCTCTCCCTCTTTTCTTAATCCTTTAAAATCTGGCTTCTGATGTTATCTCACTGAAACTTCTTTCTTCGAAGTTACTAATGACAAATCCAGAGGTCCCTTCTCCATCATCGTTCTCCTTGGCCTCTGCAGCCTTTGCTGCTGTTGACCATTCTCTCCTTGATACTCTCTTCTCCTTGAGTTTTTGGGATATTCTCTTTCCCGGTTCTTTTCCTTCCTATCTTATTGCTCCTTCTTGGTCTCCTTTGCTGTATTCCTCTCCGTATTGTGCCCTCTAACCATAGGTGTCCCTCAAAGTTCTGTCCTGGCTTCTCTTCTTCTCTCCCTCTATGCTACTTCACTTGGTGGTCTCATCTGCTCCCCTGGAGTTAGTTATTGTCTCTATGCTGATTATTGTTAGATCCACCTGTCCTGCCCTAAACTCTCTGCTGACCTCCAATCATGCATACCTAATGAACTTTCAGATCTCTCAAACTGGATGTCCAGTAGACATCTCTCCCTCCCCTCCTATCTTCCTGATTACTGTAGAAGACAAGACCTTCTTCCCAGCCCCTCAGGCTCACAACCTAGGCATCATCCTTGACTCCTATCTCGTGCCCTCCATGACCATTCTCTTACCAAGTCCTGCAATATTTCCAGTATATGTCCCCTTTTCTCTTCTGACACTGTCACAAGGCTAGGGCAAGCCATCATCACCTCACACCTGGATTGTTGCACTAGCCTACTGGGGGGTCTGCCTGTCTCAACTCTCTCTCTACTCTAATCCATCCTCCATTCAGTCACTAAAATGATCTTCCTAAAGCATGGATCTGTTTGTGTCAATGCTCTACCTAATAAATGCCGTTGTCTTCCTGGTGCCTCCAGAATCAAACACAAAATGTATTTTCTGTTTTAGCACTCAAAGCCCTTCTTAGTCTACCCCCCTCCTACCTTTCCAGTCTTCTTACACCTTACTCCCAGACAAGTACTCATTGATCCAATGAGACTGGCCTCCTGCCTCTTCTATGTACAAGACACTCCATCTCTTGGGTCCATTCATTTTATCTGGCTATCCCTCATGCCTGGAATGCTTTCCCTCCTCCACTCCAACTACTGACCTCCTTGACTTCCTTTAAATCTCATCTAAATCTCATGTTTTACTGAAAACCTTCCCTAACTCCTCTTAATTTTAGTGCCTTTCCTCTGTTAATTTTATAACTCCCTCTGTGTATTAGTTTGAATGTTGTTTTCTTCTTTAAATTGTAAGCTCTTTGAGAGCAGGTGCTATCTTTTGTCTCTTTGTACTGCCTGTGCTTAACGTCTGACACACAGTAGGTGCTTAGTAAATGTTTGTTAATTAATTGATATAAAACAATTTGTCCAAGGTAACACAGATAGTGTCAGGTCAAATAGTAAGTGAATAATAGTAGTAGAACCTGGCATATAGCAGGTGCTTAATAAATGCTTGTTGAGTGATTGATGCTTTCTGATAATTACAGACAGAACCTTAAGCAGGACTTTTTGCTCCCAGAGTAAATTAAAAAACAAAAATAAAAACAGCCTATGTCCAGAGAAAGCAGAATGAAGGGAATCCCAAATCCCTCTGACTCCAAATCCAATGTCCTTCCTACTATCCCAAACTCTCTTCCATAGTTCTACTAATGAAACATAACATATCTCTGCCTTCTTGTTTTGTGTGATTCTTTCCAAAGGAGGCATTTAATAAATTCTTGGGAGTAAGTTGCATATGCATGTGTATATATGTGTATATGCATGTATATAATATATGAATAGGTATATCTATCTATCCATGTATGTATATGTATGTTGATGAGATAGAGTGATGGACATTTTAAAAATGGAGTTGGTTTGATGTGCGAATCAAGAGAACCAATTAGATTCTATCTCATGAACTCTGACCCCATCTTGTTCTGCTATATATATTATCCTCCATCTTGGTGTTTTTCTTCAAATTATATTTGGGAAACTAGATGGTATAAGTCATCTATTGTTTCATAAATGCAGGTGGAGGCAATTAATCAGCACCTCCCAATTCTGGGAAAGGAAGGCATTAGAACCTACTCACCCCCTCCCAGTTTGACTAAAACTCACTCTTACCCCCTCCCAACTTGGAAAATCCATCATCTTTCCTCCAATTAGAAATCAGAGTACCTAATCTTGTATCCTGGTTTATGTCCTGTTAATTGTTTTCTTTTAATGCATAAAAATCTGTCTCCCTCTATACTCAAAGTCCCATGCCAAGATGAGGAGGCCTGGTCCCAATTTATTATGCAAGTGGCATGCATTACTTAATAAATGCTCAGAAGCTCAAACCTTTATTTCCTCAGTTATTTCAGATTTCACTCATCAGTTTTTTGGCAAAGCCAAGCCAGGTCGAGTCAGAACTCCAACCCCTAGGAGGACAGCCTTTCAGAAAAACTCCCTTCAGCACCCCGGACTCTTCTTTACGAGACTTCTTCACGAAAGACTGCCCCCAGGGATGGAACTTCTCTCTCAATTTCGGATTCATCTGAGCTAAGGCAAGGTTTACCCCCACACTACTGGGGAAGGTTTCCCCCCACACACTGATGGGGACAGCTTGCCTCCAACCTACTGGGGAAAAGATACTTCCTTTAAGGAAATTATAGATTAGGAGATACTCCCTTTAAGGGAACAGTGGGCTCTGATAATAGTAAAATACCAAAGGATTCTTCCTTGGATATTTTTTTTGGCGTGAGACCAGGGGGAGAGAAAGTTGTTAAACTGATACCCCCTTAGGGAAATTCTTGTTGGCCTGGAACTTCCCATACAGGAATGAAGGGGGTGACTAAAAGACAGATCTCTCAAATTATGCTGAAAATATATAAAAATCCAAATGGGTCCCAAATCTGGCAGCAAATTAAAGGCTTTGAGATTAGACTTTCAGTAGGAAACCCATCACAATGGGTATAGATGAGTTCATATATGTGATACACATGGTTGTGTATGTACCTGTATGCAAACACACACATATATCCATATGTGTCCACATAACATATATCTACATGTAACATATACACATATATACACCATATGTATATAAGGATATGTACACGCCGACAATTAGGAGTACTACATCTCACAGTGCTCTTTGGAGAGGAAAAAAAGTGTGAGGAGGAAGGGCACTGATGTGCTATTTAGGGGGGAAGAGAAGTATAAAAGAAGGGATAGGACCCAGTGTTTGGGGAGATGATATACTTAGTAGTCAATAAGCATTTATGAAGCATCTAGTATGTTCCAGGCTCTCTGCTAAACACTGAGGATACACAGAAAGACAAAAGACAGTTCCTGCCCTCAAGGAGTTCACAGTCTATTGGGGGAGATTGAATTCAAACAACTATGTACGAACAAGATAATTGGAGAGGGAAGGCACTAGAATTAAGAGGGATTTGGAAAGACTTCTTTAGAAGGTGGAATTTTAGCTGAGACTTGAAGGAAGTCAGGGAAGCCAAGAGGGAGAGGTTAGGAGGGAGTGTCTGGTGTCATGAGATAGAGCGTCTTATCTGAGGGACAATAATGAAACTTATGTCACTGGGTCAAAGAGTATATGGGGATGAGTAAAACGTAAGAAGATTAGAAAGGTAGAAGGGGGTCGGATTAAGAAAGGCTTTAAACTCTAAACAGAGAATTTTATATTTGATGCCTAAACTGATAAGAAAGGCCTTGAAGTTTATCGAGTAGGGAGGGTGGCACATGTTTCACATGGCCAGAGCTGCACTTCAGGAAGATCAATTTGACTTCTGGGTGGAAGATGGATTGGAATGGGGAGAGGCATGAGTCAGGGACAGCATACTGCAGGCTGCTGCAGTAATCCAGGCGCGGAGTAATAAAGGTCTCCACCAGCCTAGTGGCAGTATCAGAGGGGAGAAAGGAATGGATACAAGAGATATTAAAACTGTAAAACTGATAGCACTTGGCAAACAATTCATTGTAAGGGGGAGAGAGAAAGTAAGAAGTCATGGATGAAATCTAGGTTGTTAGCCTAGAGGACTGGTATTGTAATAGAGAAGTTTGGAAGAGGAGAGTATTGGGGGGGTGGAGGTGCAGATTATGAGTTTAGTTTTGGAAATGTTGAATTTAAGATGTCCAGTTCGAGATGTCCAGTGGGGAATTAGTGATAGGAGACTGGAGGTAAGGAAAGAAGTCAAGACTGGATAAGTAGATTTGAGAATCATCACTATAGAGAGAACAATTGAATCCATGGGAGTTGATGAGACCACAAAGTGAAATGATATGTAGAAAGAAGAGGGCTAGGAGAGAGCCCTGGAGAACACCCACAGTTATCCAGTGTGAACTAGATGAAGATTCAACAAAGGAGATGGAGAAGAATTGGTCAGAAAGGTAAAGGGAGAATGGAAAGAGTATTTAGGAGAAGGAGATCAAGAATGTCAAAGACTGTAGAGAGGTAAAGGAGGATGAGGACTGAGAAAAGGCCCTCAGATTTGGCAACCAAGAGCTTGATGGTAACTTTGGTGGCAGCATTTTCGACTGAGTGAAGTTGAGACTTAAGTTGTAGAGAGTCAAGAAGAGAGTGAGAGAAAAAGAAGTGGCAGCACCTAGTGTAGACTGCTTTCTCAAGGAGTTAATTCACAAAAAGGAGGAGAGAGATGGGGTGAGAATAAAAATGGAAAGAGAGGTTTTTGAGAATGAAAGAGAAAAACTTCTTTAAGGCAGTACAGAAGGAGCCAATAGACAGGGAAATGTGGAAGATTAATAAGAAAGTGGAGATGATAGTAGGGACAATTTCTGGAGGAGAAAATGGGCAAAGGAGACAAGTCAGAGTTGATAAATGCTTGTTTTCTCTTCTTTCCTTCCTTCTATCCTTTCTTTCCTCTCTTCCCCACCTCCCCATCCCTCTCCCTCCCTCCCACCTTTCTTCCTTCCCTCTTCCCTTTCTCTCTTCCTTCTTTCCTTCCTCCCTACTTTCCTTCCTTCCTTTATTCCTTCCTTCCTTCTTCCCTCCCTCCATCCCTTCCTTCCAAATATCTTCCTTTATCCTCACAAGACCCCCAGGAGTTATGTGCTACTATTATGCTCATCTTATAGATGAGGAAACTGAGTAAGACAGAAGCTAAGTGACATGCTAAAGATCACACAGCTAGTAAAGGTCTGAAATCAGATTTGAACTCAAGTCTTCTTGATTCCAGGCAGGGCTAGAACTCTGTCCCCTGTGACACCTAGCTGAGAGTGACATTGGACCGGAAAGTAGAAAAAATGGTTTATAGAGAACTGATAGCCAAGATAAGTTAGGCAAGAGTAAAACAGATCTTTGCTTTACTTGATAGATCCAAGTGACCTTTTCTAGGTGAACTAGAGCTTTGAATCTTGAAAACAAAATGTAGTAATAGCAGCAACAATAAAAACACATAGGCAGTTGTGGCTGCTGAACTATTATCAGTAATATAGGAAAGATTAGGGTATTGGAGAGAAACTGTAGGGTTGGAGAAAAAGAAATATCCCAATTTTCAAAAAAAAGAAAATGGAAGTGAACAGAGTCTGCCAACATTAAGTCCTTAAGCTTGATCTGTATTTTAGGAAACAGTCTGTAATGTATTATTAAAGAGATAGTTAATGAACGTCTAGAAAAAGGAACCATTATTAAAATGTACTATCATGGCTTCATCAAGAGCAGATCATGCTAGACAAACCTTATTTCCTTCTTTTGACAGGGTCTCTAAACTGGTAGCCTGGGGAAATGATACAGAGATAATTTACCTTGATTTTAATGAAGCTTTGATAAAGAATCAATCCCATGCTATTCTTGTGGGAAAGATGGAGAAATGTGTATTAGACAACACTATAATTACTGCACATGGACTGGTTGAAGAAATTTGAGAGTTTTAATTTGGAGGAGAGAAGACCCGAAGGAGATGTGATAGTTGTCATCAAGCATTTGAAAGACCATCATGTGGAACATGGATTAAATTTGTTTTGCTTGGCTCCAGAGGAAAGAACTCAAGTTGCCAAGAGGTCAGTAAAGGCTTAGTGCCGTGGAAAACTTCCTAATCATTATGCCTAGATATGAGTGGCATGGGCTACCTCATGAGGTTAGCCCATGCCCCCCTTCCTTGGAGGTTATGAAATAGAGACTAGTTGACTTATTGTCATGTATGAAATAGTGGGGATTCATTTTGGGGTATGATTTAGAGCCCAGCACTTTTCAAACTGTGGGTTGTCACCCCTCAAGATCACAACCCACAGTTCAAGAAGTACTGAAGTGGTTAAGAGTGGAAAAAGTTTAAGAAGCCCTGATTTTAGACTATAGATAGTCACTCACATCACATTCTAAAATTCTGATATGCTCTGTTTCTGTAAAAGCTGGAAGGGACCTCAGAATCTAAAATTTTAGAAGTAGAGGGGACTTTAGAACACAGAATGGCATAGGTGGGAGAAACCTTAGAACACAGAATATTAGAATTCAAATCTGGAAAGTTCTTTAGAATGTCAGAGCCAGGAGGGACCTTACATCACAGAATGCTGAAGCTAAAAGGTACCAAAAATTACAAAATGACAGATTTAGTCCTGGCCTGATAAGCCATAAATTGGACAGGGTCCCTAAGCATGCTTTTCACCAGCCTCGGGTGGCTACATTGGCATAACATTTCACTGGAGACTTTCCCCTTCCCACTCTGGTTTTTCTTCATCCCTTCCCTACCCCTTAGTATTAATGAGGCCTCACTGGGAACTCAAAAAGGGCGAAATGGCTGCTTTCACATTGCACGTCCTTAGCGGCTAATTGTTCTGGCTTTTCGTTTTCTCCCTTTAAAATGGGAGCAAGGGAATCGGCTCCAGTCACTGACCACCTCTAAAATGCAAATTGCTATAATTTCAATCAATACATGCAGCACTGAACATTAAAAATGCAGATTTCCTACTGGGCGAAGATCAGGACTGAACCAGGCAGTAATTTAAAAAGAAAACGAAAAAAAAATGGCTGGAGGACCACTCACAATTCCAAAGATGCAGATTTGGCTCTTAATTGGAAAATGAGGAGGGGGGGGGGGAAATCTCTCTGAGAAGGCTAAAATTAGTCATATACACCATTCCCCCCCACCCCCCCAAAAAACAAATCTCTCTGTGAGCTGCAAGATTGCATTAGCCTGCAATGTTCAGAAATGTTGCTATCTGGGCTCTAAGCCAAACACCTGTGCTAACTCACCATTACACTTCCTCCTTCTGCTTCCTCCCCATTCGCTTTTCTTCTTTCTGTCACTTTCTCCTCATCAGAGTGGTTATTAAACATCTTGAGCTCTGTGAGCATGAGCCCTATGCTTCACCTATAGATAGGTTTGATAGATTCATAGATCTACACTGGAAAAGCCCTCAGACCTTGCCCAGCTCCCTTATTTTCCAGAGAGAACTCAAAGTCACATAGGATTCAATGACTTGGCCAATGGCACACAAATAGGAAAGGACAAAACTGAGATTCTAACTATGTCCTCTGACTCCAAACTCAGCATTCTTTCCTTATGCTCTATAGCGGTTCCCCATTCAGAGGGTATTCATAAAAGTTATCTCTAGATGGGACCTTCTAACATCCAATGTAAGAGTGAGGAGGAAGGGTGGACCTTAGAACACAGGCGATCAGATCTGCCAACAACATTAGAACCAACCATTTCAAAGCTAATGGGGAGCAACCTGAGAACACAGAAGGTAAGAACTGGTTGGAAACTGAGAATGTCAGAGGTAGAAGGGAGTTTAGAATAGAGAATTCCAGAAATCAGAAGGAACTTAAAACAACTAATGTCAGAGCTAGGAGGGCCCTTAGAACAGAGAATGTCAGAGCTGAGAGGAACCTTACAACACAGAATGTCAGAGCTAGGAGGGCTCTTAGAACATAGAACGTCAGAACTAATGGAGAGGTAGCTCAAGATGTCAGTCAAAAGTGAGGATTCCCTGAGTTGAACTTATGGGAAGACATGGGTAAGTGTTGCACAAGATGGGTTTTCATGGATGAATTACAATTATCAACATTGAGAGGAAGCATCCATAATGAGGAAAGCACAGATCCATTGATATGCTATGTGTCGATCACCCTTCCAGAAGCTGAAGGAAACTCCAACTTTAGACAACACATTACCCAT
>NW_020953070.1:1309-2358 GCF_900497805.2 Vombatus ursinus | reverse complement strand
AAAGAAAGAAAGAAAGAAAGAAAGAAAGAAAGAAAGAAAGAAAGAAAGAAAGAAAGAAAGAAAGAAAGAAAGAAAAACAACCGTTCTTTCCCATTGATTTGAAACACAATAACTGGGGTAATGAATGAAACTCAATGAGCTCATTGCTCCAGCACATAAGACTTCCGTGTCTAGGTATTCTAGTCTATTTCCAGCCATGCTGGCTGGCATACTGTAAGTTCCCACCCCACCCATGCAGAGAGAGCCTTCTGACATGTTACAATTGGTCTGAAACCCCCACAAGGTGATAACACCATCTGAAATGACAGCTTTTCAGAATCAAAGCCCGGTCTGGAGAATCTGTGGTCACTCCTCTTTGAATGTATCTCATTTCCATGTAGGTGGTGGGAAAGTCTGGCCCTGGATGGAAACTGACCTTCTGAGAACAGCAGACTGTGCTGGGCAGAACCTTCTCTAAGGTGGGCAAGGTAAGTGATGCAGGTGTTTCTTTTGTGTTAGGTGCTGTACTAGGAGATGGGAATAAAAACGAGAAAAGGGGAGTGAGGAAGAATCCCTGCTCTCAGTTCAATTCAACTAGAATTTACTAGCCACCTACTATGTGCAAAGCAACATGCTTTTTTACTTATGCCTTCTCTCTGGGATTATCTCCAATTTATGCTGTATGTATCTTCTTTGTACATTGTTGTTTGCACGTTGCTTTCTCCATTGGATTTTTAACTTTTTGGAGGCAGGGACTGTTTTTGCTTTTCTTTGTATGCCCAGAACTTAGTATAGTGCCTGGCACCACATAGTAAGTGCATGATAAATGTTTGTTGACTTTCTCTCTCTCTCTCTCTTTCTCTCTCTCTCTCTCTCTCTCTCTCTCTCTCTCTCTCTCTCTCTCTCTCTCTCTCTCTCTTTATTGTTTGTTTGTTAGGGAAGGGGGGTTTCAGGTTTGTAATTGGTATAGGAAACTCCCAGTGAGAAGGAACTTCTATCTTTGCAGATTGCCATATTTTTGGCAACTAGTGCTAGACCACAGATTCTGACCCTGGGATCCATTTAAAAAT
>NW_020953070.1:0-1209 GCF_900497805.2 Vombatus ursinus | reverse complement strand
GAGGTTGAATGAGTTTCTGCAGGTGACAAAACTAGTGTGTGTAAAAAGGTTGGGCTTGAACCTAGATCTTTCTCACTGCCTTCTCTACCATCTTGCTGCTGCCTGGGCAGCAATCTTTATCCTTTCTATTTCCGACAGTCTTTAGCAGGGACCATCCCCCCCCCCCCCCCCCCCCCCTTCCCATCAAGTGTCATTTAATATAAAACAAACAAACCACGAACTATGCTAAGGCAGGGGCAAAAAAGAGAGAAAAACAGACTCTCCCCCTTCGTCATATGGAGCTTGTTTTCCATATGTGTGTGTGTGTGTGTATGTGTATGTATATATGCATGCATGTTTGTATATGTATATATGTATGTATATACACATATCCATATTTATACATACATATGCATGTATATAAACAGTAAAGGCATGCTTTCTGAGGAGAGAGATGTCAGTGAGAAGCAGGGGACCCAGGGGCTGAACCTTGAATGGAGTTAGCATTTCTCAAAAGTGTAGGTGAGGAGAAAGCACATTTCAGACATGGGACAGAGTCTATGCAAAGTCTGGTGAGCAGGCTCTCAGAAAGGGAGGGCAGGATGCTTATGATGTGACTTAAATCCTCTTAGGAATCAGTAACCCATGGTTTCAGCTGAGGAGGTCTCTAGATAAAGCCATTTGCCCTGCTTTATTAGGATATAATGAGCCATTTATGAACATCAGCAAGGCAGTGTTAAATATAGAGTTAGCACCTGGGGACTGCTATTGTGGTCCTCAGGGGGTGAGGCATGCAGATTGTGCTCTGGGGCCCTGGAGACCTGTGTACTGTTGAGAGTGTTTGAGGGCTGAATTCTTCCCTTTTTTTAAGGTGGTGGGGTGGGGTCTGGAGGCAAAAGGGATTAAGTGATTTGTCCCACAGCTAGTAAGTGTCTAAGGCTGGATTTGAAACTCAGTTTTTCCTGATTCCAGGCCCAGCACTCTAACCACTGGGCCATCTAGATTTGAATAGAGGTTATTTGTCTCTAAATCCTGCATTTTTCTTTCTAACATACCATACAGGCAATAGGAGTATCATTATCTGATTACAGAGGCTTAAACTGAGGCCCCAGGACAATAAAGAAAGTCACACAAAGGGGAAGCGCCCACACTCCCACCCATGGTATCAGACCCAAATTTTCACACTACTCTGCATTCATCCATCCTTCTGATCCTTCTGAGACATCACAA
>NW_020953069.1:2757-17898 GCF_900497805.2 Vombatus ursinus | reverse complement strand
AGTAGTAGTAGTAGTAGTAGCAGTAGTAGTAGTAGTAGTAGTAGTAGTAGCAGTAGTAGTAGTAGTAGTAGTAGTAGTAGTAGTAGTAGTAGTAGTAGTAGTAGTAGTAGTAGCAGTAGTAGTAGTAGTAGTAGTAGCAGTAGTAGTAGTAGTAGCAGTAGTAGTAGTAGTAGTAGTAGTAGTAGTAGCAGTAGTAGTTTATAATATAGACAGATGCTTTGAAACAGTCATAACTTCATAAAACAACAACAAAAGTCAACAATTAAGAGTAATGTTTTTAATGATGCTGACACATGAAATAATCAAATCTCCAAATGATGGGAGATGAAAGCCTGTCAAAATAGAGTCTTAATGGAAAAGATTAAAATCATAGGAGAGCAACATGATGCATGTGTCATATCCATCATTCTGTCTGTTATTATGTCCTGAGGATACTTTCTATGACTCTATAGAAGATGAACTTACATCTCAAACCTGTTATGCAACTACAAGAAAGCCCTTAATGAATCTATCACCATAAAAGTCCACAAGCATTAAATACAAAAGAATAATAGCAGAGTAGTGACTTGTTCTTGGACAAATCTCTACCTCTCTGTCTTGAGGACAAAATGGTGTTGAAAACGACGAGGGTGTTGATGACACAGTTTGATTGTACTGTTAGGTTGCAAAGTCCTTTCATTCATTATCTCATTCATTATCTCATTTGGTCCTCCCAACATCCTGGTGAAGTAAGTGTTATTATTCCTCTTTCAGAGATGAGGAAGCTGTGATTCCAAGAGTGTCAGTGACTTGTCCAAAGGCTCAGTAAGTGTCTAAGATGGGATCTAGGTCCAAGTCTTCCCAAATTTAAGTACAACGCTGTATCCGCTTGGCCAATCCATGCATGACTGAAAAAAATAAATAAATAATGTGGGAGTGGGAAGTGGGGAAGGGGTAAGAATAACCAATGGAAAGCTCATATGCTACATTGGTATCCATAAAATATTGAGTCCTAGAGCAAGATCCAATCTCCACATTGGACATCATCTTCATCATCATCATCATCACCACAATAATAATTATAGTGATGACAATTATGATAATGGCCATGATAATAACAATAATGATGATACTAATTATTGTGCATAATTTTATAATACTTTGAGCTTTTCAAAGCCACTCTCCTTACATTGGCCCTGGTAGGTAAAAAGTCAAAGCAAGGATGAAGAAGAGTGTTTAAGAATAAGCTATTTTCTAATGTGGACAATTTCTGCCTGACATTCTTTTCCCCACCTGATGTCATTTCTGTATGTAGGCAGGGCCGTGTCTGAGATTTCTAAGCAGGGATACAGACAGTACTAATTAGTCCTTCCCTCACTTCAAAATAAGTATTCTTGTATCATTAGGGTGATTCTCTTTGCTGTTATTATTATCATCATCATACCAATCACTTGTACTCAGTGCCTTTCATCCAGGGATTTCAAAGTAGAATACTTTATAAGGAGATGGCTATGTATTTGTGTAATAAGTATACTTGGGAAGTACAGCTTCCCATCTTTTAATGGGAGAAATCTGATTTCCCACTGGCATGATGAATTCACCCAGAAAATCAGTCCAAATGGATGTATATATCTGCTAATTGGGGTACAAGGATTGATTGTCAAAGATGATAGGTTCCCAATTACTGCAGGGACAAGAACTATTGGAACAAAGATGTGTTTTGAGGGATATGAACATATGGCAGGCAATTTTGGCTGACCATAGAATTAGAGCTGGAAGGAACTAGAAGGGAATGGGTAGTTCAACCTCCTTATTTTGTGGATGAGGAAACTGAGCTTCAGGATAATTAAGTGGCTTATGCAAGGATACACAACTAGTAAGTATTAGGGCAGTGAATGATTATATGAATGAATGAATGAGCTAATTAATTAATTGATTAATGAAGAGTCATTTATTAAATTCTTACTTTGTGTCAAGTATAATTTACTAAGCTGTGGGGATAAAAACACAAAAATTAACACAATTCCTGCCCTCAAGACACTAGCATTCTAGTAGGAGAGAGACAACACATTAAAGGGAATGGCCGCTAGGGATGTACATAGTGGTTTGGAAATTTACAGTGATGATCAGTGGAGTCATAGGTGAGGAGATTAACACTCCCTTTTCGAATCACAATGGCAGTATTGATTTTATCATAGTTCCAGAAGTAAAATAGAGTGGGAGCAGGTGGGGAATCAAAGGACATATCCACCATGACAATGAGACTGGTAAAGAGATGACCAAGGAGAAAGATGAAGGATGGCTGCAATCAGCTAGATCTGATGCAGGGAGCTGGCCACAGTAGGTACTCCTAAATTCAGAATAATGGGGCCCCTTAGGGCATGCCTACTATTCTTAAAGTATTTTCTTCTGTAGTCTAGGAGTTGAGAATATGAAGATTATCTCATAGGGCAACCAGGATAACAAATAGTTTTGAAGATGAGTTAATAATGATAGTTACAATGGTTAATAGTGCTTACTAGTGCTTTCCAATTATTATTACATTTGATCTTTAAAACTCTGGGAAGTAGGTGCTATTAATAGTCCCATTTACAGTTAGGGAAACTGAGACAAACTAAGGTTAAGTGCCTTGCCCATGGTCACACAGTGTGTGTCTGAGATTAGATTCAGCCTTGGGTATTCCTGACTTCAGATTTGGTGCTCTGTGGACTGTGGCATCCAACCTAGCGACTTCATAAAAACTGTGACTTCTTGGGATTCAGTTCCGCTCATGTCTGAGGTAGGGTTTGAATCTGGGTCTTCCAGACTCCAACTCCAATACTCTATCCACTGTACTACACTTATGTTTAGGCTGTATAATAATAAAAACAATACACTATAAAGCGCTTTTGAAAAGCACTTCATACCTGTTATCTTATCTTCTCACAACAATCCTGTGAGGTTGGTGATGCTATTATCCCCATTTTCCAGATGAGGGAACTGAGGCACAAAGAAGGTAAAGGTCTTGTTCAAAATCACATAGCTATTAAGTGTCTGAGGCTGGATCTGAACTCAGGTCTTCCCAACTCCAGGTCCAGCATGTGATCCACTATACCATTTAGATGCCTGGAAAGTTTAAAAATGGACATAGAGTGGGCATGGTGGCTGTCTCCACTACAGGTATGACTGGGCCATTTAACTTCCTGAGTCCCTCTTTCCTCACCTATAAAATGAAGGGGTGGAACTGGATGTCCTTCAAGGTCACTATTTTCTCTAAATCTATAATCATTGTTGAGGCAGCTACAGTGGGGAGTGCTGGGGGCCAGGGTCAGGAAGACCTGTGTTCAAATCTTAATTCAGACATTTACTAGCTCCTGACCCTCAGCAAGTCACTTAACCTCTGTCTGTCTCAGTTTCCTCATCTGTAAAATGGGGGTAATAACAGCACCTACCTCACAGGGTTGTTGTGAGGATCAAATGAGATAATATTTGTGAAGTTCTTTGTAAAGATTAAAGCACTAGTTATTATTATTTTTATTATTTTCTGGTCCAATAATTATTTGAAGAACTGCCTTGTGGAAGAGAGGTTTTACGTGTTCTGACCAGCCTAACAGTTCAAGGGCGGAGAGCTATATAGATGCTCATTTAGGGTTAGTATGGGGAGAAGGGAACAAAGAAAAACAAATAAACAAAAATCATGAAATCATTAGCATTAGATTTATCCAGCAGTAGAATGGGCCACCCAGAGAGGTCAAATTCCTCCTACCCTCCCCACCCCATTTTTCAATCCCTCAGTTGATGTTCTTGAAACTCAAAATCTATGAAATGTTGAACCAATATGGTACCTAGATAGAGCTGGGATAAAAGGAGGTTGTGCCATATTTGGGATCATTGCTCTTAAACTAGAGAGAAACTCAGGGGCCATCTAATCCAGCTCTCTCATTTTAAGATGAAGAAAATGAGCCCCAGGGAAATAAAGTAATTTGCCCAAGGTCAATTTGAAGAGAGGGATTCAAATCATGTTTATAGGATCATAGTTATAGAGCTAAAAGCAACTTCAAAGGCCATCTAGCCCAACCTCCGCCAAATGAGGAAACTGAAGCATAAGGAGGTAAGGTGACTTGCCCAGGGTCACACAGAGGTGGTATTAGATTTGATCACAGAACGTCTCACTTTAGGGTGCAGCACTCTACTACCATCCCAAGGTATGACCTCCTTCTGCCCTTTGAAAATGGCCACAAAACCCTTCTGAATGAGTTTGTGCTTCCTTTAGGACTCACAGGAATACTTTGTCATGTTTCATATTGCATTTTTGTATTTCTGGAAACAGGGAGACCCTTCCTGGTGAAGCTCCTTCTCTTTAATTAGGCCATAGAGAAACCCAAGCCAGTAGCATATTTTGAATGGAATCTCACTGAGGAAGAGATAAGCCACACATGTTTGCAGGCAGATTTTCCCAGTACTCTCTCTTCTGTGAAATACACACTGGACAGACATTGTATTTCCCACTAACTGCCTTTGTATGCCCAAAGAAAATTATTCTACTCAGAGTTTTGGAAACATTATTTTTTTTTAAACCTTAACTACAATAGCTGTGGATGCCTGACGCCCACAGCAGTAGCCAAGGCTGTCTGGCAGACAAAGGGGGATCCCGGAGATAAAGAGGCATGGAAGAAATGAGGTTGGAAGCCTATTGGGAGGAGAATTCACCTATCTTGTGTAGACTCATTTATCTTCAGTTGCTATTTAAATGGATGTATATATTTGTTTTAAAATTTCGTTAATGTATTTGTGAAGACTCTTCCTGGGGTAAACCAGTGACAACTCAGGGATAAAGATGCACTGGGGCCACTCCCACATTGGGAAGGGGAGGGTGGATTGGATTGGGAAGGGTCAGCAAGAGCTAAAGTACCCCCTGCAGACCGTCCAGCATTGATTGTCTTAAATATCATGGCCAACCAATGCTGGCTTTCTTCCTCCCCAGGCTCAATAAGTGGCTGCCAGCACTCTCATGACCTGCAAAGCCAGTCACTGCAGTCCCCACCCCACCCCCAGAGAAGCCCCGAGCTCTTGCAGGTGTCTCAGACATCTGCTTTGTTTTCTCCAGTTAACAAGATTTGTTCTGAGCCCAGCATCCCAGGAGAGTGACAGTTGTTGAGAGAACAGAGATGGTGTTGTTCTGAACTCATGTGTTATGAGTGAAAAGGATGAGAACCAGCCTTTCGTTTTGTGGTGTGTGTGTGTTTTTTTTTTTCTTTTCTTTTTTCCTGGGCACTTGACCATCTGACTTGTTGACCCCTCCCATCTCCCCCAGGGGAATGAACCATGGTACACCTCATGGTGTTTTAAGTAGGCAAGCACTATGATTCTTGGCGTAGGAAGATGAACAAAGACTTTCTAAAATCCTGAGCTGGCCATTCCAGGCTCCCTATGCATTCATGTCATGAACAAGCAAGGAGGTTTTTTGGATAATTGGGACCAAAAACATGTATATTTCCCAGTCTTCTCACTTTGCCTCTACTCAGAAACTGTTATTTCCTTCGCAACTTTGCTTATGCAATAGCTTCTCCATGGAGCCTTTTCTGATTCCTAAAGCTTCTGGTGCACTCCCTTCTCTCAAGTCTTCTTGCATTCATTTGTATGTATGTAGCATATGCTTATATCAGTAAATGCTACACCTCCCAAAAGAATGGAAGCTCTTTGAAAGCAGAAACAGGTTCATCTTTGTCATCATATCCCTAGAGCCAAATCCAGATTCTGGCTTTACATAGTAGCTGCTTAATAATTTCTTATTGGGAAAAAAGAGAAATATGTATTATATATATATATATATATATATATATACACTTGTGTATGTGTATACACACATATATATGTTTAGACATATATGTATAGCTATACATCTATATCTACATGTATATATCTGTGTGTATCTTTTTCTGGAACCTGGTTAAGATAGGAATTTGTTTTAGGTGACTTCATATTTGTAATGGGTTTCATATTTCTTGCCTTCTCAATAGGTGGGAAAAGGGTTCAGGGAAGGAAAGAATCTGGAATTGAAAATAAAATTTATTTAATTTTAGAATTATATATATGCATATATACATATTATATATATATATATATATATATATATATATATACTACTTATTGATTGATTGAAATCTTCAGAGAGAGACAAAATCTTAAGTAGGACTTTTTGCTCCTGAGACAAATCCATAAATCTGTTCCCAGGTCAAACAACATGAAAGGAAGTTGGAGCAAAGGGAAGAGCTCACCCTAACCTGTCAACTAGTTGCTAACTATTATAACGAAGTATTCTTGCTAACTACATGGAAATTTCTGCTGTTGTTATGATGCCGAATGAAAGCACATACTTTCAGCACCCACTGAGTTAGGCACTTTAGGACAAAACCCCATTCATATTAGTTATAACTCTGACTACAAGAGCAGAGTGTAGCTTGGAGAGACTATGGCTTGGAGTTTGAAAGACTGAGCTCAAAACCCACCTATACTGCTCACTATCTAAATGATTTTAGGCAAGTCGCTTTAACTCCCAGGGCTTGTATTGCCTCAGGTGAAAAAAGGAAGACGTTGAACTGAACTATTTCCAAGATCTCTTCCATTTCTGAAACATATAAGCCTGTATATTGCCTTATGAGCGGGTAGACTGGAACTTCCAAACAAGTCAGAAAAGGCAGCCAGAAAGCAAACCCTATTTCTTTTGTCTTCTCTCTGAAAGAATTGTCCTGTGGAGAAGTTAGGTTTCCTTGTGAGTCCTGGGGACTCCATCTCTTCCAATAGATGATACTCTATAATGCCCATTCTTTTACTCTTGTGGATCTCCTCTTCCCTACTGCCTACAAACACCCATGTCTCCTTTCAACCTGAACAAAACCCTCACTAGATGCTTCCACCCCCACTAATTATTGTTCTATATCTCTTCTGCCCTTTGTGACTAAATTCCTGGAAAAAGCTGTCTCCCATGTGTGATTCTACTTTCTCTTCTCTCCCTCTTTTCTTAATCCTTTAAAATCTGGCTTCTGATGTTATCTCACTGAAACTTCTTTCTTCGAAGTTACTAATGACAAATCCAGAGGTCCCTTCTCCATCATCGTTCTCCTTGGCCTCTGCAGCCTTTGCTGCTGTTGACCATTCTCTCCTTGATACTCTCTTCTCCTTGAGTTTTTGGGATATTCTCTTTCCCGGTTCTTTTCCTTCCTATCTTATTGCTCCTTCTTGGTCTCCTTTGCTGTATTCCTCTCCGTATTGTGCCCTCTAACCATAGGTGTCCCTCAAAGTTCTGTCCTGGCTTCTCTTCTTCTCTCCCTCTATGCTACTTCACTTGGTGGTCTCATCTGCTCCCCTGGAGTTAGTTATTGTCTCTATGCTGATTATTGTTAGATCCACCTGTCCTGCCCTAAACTCTCTGCTGACCTCCAATCATGCATACCTAATGAACTTTCAGATCTCTCAAACTGGATGTCCAGTAGACATCTCTCCCTCCCCTCCTATCTTCCTGATTACTGTAGAAGACAAGACCTTCTTCCCAGCCCCTCAGGCTCACAACCTAGGCATCATCCTTGACTCCTATCTCGTGCCCTCCATGACCATTCTCTTACCAAGTCCTGCAATATTTCCAGTATATGTCCCCTTTTCTCTTCTGACACTGTCACAAGGCTAGGGCAAGCCATCATCACCTCACACCTGGATTGTTGCACTAGCCTACTGGGGGGTCTGCCTGTCTCAACTCTCTCTCTACTCTAATCCATCCTCCATTCAGTCACTAAAATGATCTTCCTAAAGCATGGATCTGTTTGTGTCAATGCTCTACCTAATAAATGCCGTTGTCTTCCTGGTGCCTCCAGAATCAAACACAAAATGTATTTTCTGTTTTAGCACTCAAAGCCCTTCTTAGTCTACCCCCCTCCTACCTTTCCAGTCTTCTTACACCTTACTCCCAGACAAGTACTCATTGATCCAATGAGACTGGCCTCCTGCCTCTTCTATGTACAAGACACTCCATCTCTTGGGTCCATTCATTTTATCTGGCTATCCCTCATGCCTGGAATGCTTTCCCTCCTCCACTCCAACTACTGACCTCCTTGACTTCCTTTAAATCTCATCTAAATCTCATGTTTTACTGAAAACCTTCCCTAACTCCTCTTAATTTTAGTGCCTTTCCTCTGTTAATTTTATAACTCCCTCTGTGTATTAGTTTGAATGTTGTTTTCTTCTTTAAATTGTAAGCTCTTTGAGAGCAGGTGCTATCTTTTGTCTCTTTGTACTGCCTGTGCTTAACGTCTGACACACAGTAGGTGCTTAGTAAATGTTTGTTAATTAATTGATATAAAACAATTTGTCCAAAGTAACACAGATAGTGTCAGGTCAAATAGTAAGTGCATAATAGTAGTAGAACCTGGCATATAGCAGGTGCTTAATAAATGCTTGTTGAGTGATTGATGCTTTCTGATAATTACAGACAGAACCTTAAGCAGGACTTTTTGCTCCCAGAGTAAATTAAAAAAAAATAAATAAAAACAGCCTATGTCCAGAGAAAGCAGAATGAAGGGAATCCCAAATCCCTCTGACTCCAAATCCAATGTCCTTCCTACTATCCCAAACTGTCTTCCATAGTTCTACTAATGAAACATAACATATCTCTGCCTTCTTGTTTTGTGTGATTCTTTCCAAAGGAGGCATTTAATAAATTCTTGGGAGTAAGTTGCATATGCATGTGTATATATGTGTATATGCATGTATATAATATATGAATAGGTATATCTATCTATCCATGTATGTATATGTATGTTGATGAGATAGAGTGATGGACATTTTAAAAATGGAGTTGGTTTGATGTGCGAATCAAGAGAACCAATTAGATTCTATCTCATGAACTCTGACCCCATCTTGTTCTGCTATATATATTATCCTCCATCTTGGTGTTTTTCTTCAAATTATATTTGGGAAACTAGATGGTATAAGTCATCTATTGTTTCATAAATGCAGGTGGAGGCAATTAATCAGCACCTCCCAATTCTGGGAAAGGAAGGCATTAGAACCTACTCACCCCCTCCCAGTTTGACTAAAACTCACTCTTACCCCCTCCCAACTTGGAAAATCCATCATCTTTCCTCCAATTAGAAATCAGAGTACCTAATCTTGTATCCTGGTTTATGTCCTGTTAATTGTTTTCTTTTAATGCATAAAAATCTGTCTCCCTCTATACTCAAAGTCCCATGCCAAGATGAGGAGGCCTGGTCCCAATTTATTATGCAAGTGGCATGCATTACTTAATAAATCGATATGCTCAGAAGCTCAAACCTTTATTTCCTCAGTTATTTCAGATTTCACTCATCAGTTTTTTGGCAAAGCCAAGCCAGGTCGAGTCAGAACTCCAACCCCTAGGAGGACAGCCTTTCAGAAAAACTCCCTTCAGCACCCCGGACTCTTCTTTACGAGACTTCTTCACGAAAGACTGCCCCCAGGGATGGAACTTCTCTCTCAATTTCGGATTCATCTGAGCTAAGGCAAGGTTTACCCCCACACTACTGGGGAAGGTTTCCCCCCACACACTGATGGGGACAGCTTGCCTCCAACCTACTGGGGAAAAGATACTTCCTTTAAGGAAATTATAGATTAGGAGATACTCCCTTTAAGGGAACAGTGGGCTCTGATAATAGTAAAATACCAAAGGATTCTTCCTTGGATATTTTTTTTGGCGTGAGACCAGGGGGAGAGAAAGTTGTTAAACTGATACCCCCTTAGGGAAATTCTTGTTGGCCTGGAACTTCCCATACAGGAATGAAGGGGGTGACTAAAAGACAGATCTCTCAAATTATGCTGAAAATATATAAAAATCCAAATGGGTCCCAAATCTGGCAGCAAATTAAAGGCTTTGAGATTAGACTTTCAGTAGGAAACCCATCACAATGGGTATAGATGAGTTCATATATGTGATACACATGGTTGTGTATGTACCTGTATGCAAATACACACATATATCCATATGTGTCCACATAACATATATCTGCATGTAACATATACACATATATACACCATATGTATATAAGGATATGTACACACCGACAATTAGGAGTACTACATCTCACAGTGCTCTTTGGAGAGGAAAAAAAGCGTGAGGAGGAAGGGCACTGATGTGCTATTTAGGGGGGACGAGAAGTATAAAAGAAGGGATAGGACCCAGTGTTTGGGGAGATGATATACTTAGTAGTCAATAAGCATTTATGAAGCATCTAGTATGTTCCAGGCTCTCTGCTAAACACTGAGGATACACAGAAAGACAAAAGACAGTTCCTGCCCTCAAGGAGTTCACAGTCTATTGGGGGAGATTGAATTCAAACAACTATGTACGAACAAGATAATTGGAGAGGGAAGGCACTAGAATTAAGAGGGATTTGGAAAGACTTCTTTAGAAGGTGGAATTTTAGCTGAGACTTGAAGGAAGTCAGGGAAGCCAAGAGGGAGAGGTTAGGAGGGAGTGTCTGGTGTCATGAGATAGAGCGTCTTATCTGAGGGACAATAATGAAACTTATGTCACTGGGTCAAAGAGTATATGGGGATGAGTAAAACGTAAGAAGATTAGAAAGGTAGAAGGGGGTCGGATTAAGAAAGGCTTTAAACTCTAAACAGAGAATTTTATATTTGATGCCTAAACTGATAAGAAAGGCCTTGAAGTTTATCGAGTAGGGAGGGTGGCACATGTTTCACATGGCCAGAGCTGCACTTCAGGAAGATCAATTTGACTTCTGGGTGGAAGATGGATTGGAATGGGGAGAGGCATGAGTCAGGGACAGCATACTGCAGGCTGCTGCAGTAATCCAGGCGCGGAGTAATAAAGGTCTCCACCAGCCTAGTGGCAGTATCAGAGGGGAGAAAGGAGTGGATACAAGAGATATTAAAACTGTAAAACTGATAGCACTTGGCAAACAATTCATTGTAAGGGGGAGAGAGAAAGTAAGAAGTCATGGATGAAATCTAGGTTGTTAGCCTAGAGGACTGGTATTGTAATAGAGAAGTTTGGAAGAGGAGAGTATTGGGGGGGGTGGAGGTGCAGATTATGAGTTTAGTTTTGGAAATGTTGAATTTAAGATGTCCAGTTCGAGATGTCCAGTGGGGAATTAGTGATAGGAGACTGGAGGTAAGGAAAGAAGTCAAGACTGGATAAGTAGATTTGAGAATCATCACTATAGAGAGAACAATTGAATCCATGGGAGTTGATGAGACCACAAAGTGAAATGATATGTAGAAAGAAGAGGGCTAGGAGAGAGCCCTGGAGAACACCCACAGTTATCCAGTGTGAACTAGATGAAGATTCAACAAAGGAGATGGAGAAGAATTGGTCAGAAAGGTAAAGGGAGAATGGAAAGAGTATTTAGGAGAAGGAGATCAAGAATGTCAAAGACTGTAGAGAGGTAAAGGAGGATGAGGACTGAGAAAAGGCCCTCAGATTTGGCAACCAAGAGCTTGATGGTAACTTTGGTGGCAGCATTTTCGACTGAGTGAAGTTGAGACTTAAGTTGTAGAGAGTCAAGAAGAGAGTGAGAGAAAAAGAAGTGGCAGCACCTAGTGTAGACTGCTTTCTCAAGGAGTTAATTCACAAAAAGGAGGAGAGAGATGGGGTGAGAATAAAAATGGAAAGAGAGGTTTTTGAGAATGAAAGAGAAAAACTTCTTTAAGGCAGTACAGAAGGAGCCAATAGACAGGGAAATGTGGAAGATTAATAAGAAAGTGGAGATGATAGTAGGGACAATTTCTGGAGGAGAAAATGGGCAAAGGAGACAAGTCAGAGTTGATAAATGCTTGTTTTCTCTTCTTTCCTTCCTTCTATCCTTTCTTTCCTCTCTTCCCCACCTCCCCCTCCCTCTCCCTCCCTCCCACCTTTCTTCCTTCCCTCTTCCCTTTCTCTCTTCCTTCTTTCCTTCCTCCCTACTTTCCTTCCTTCCTTTATTCCTTCCTTCCTTCTTCCCTCCCTCCATCCCTTCCTTCCAAATATCTTCCTTTATCCTCACAAGACCCCCAGGAGTTATGTGCTACTATTATGCTCATCTTATAGATGAGGAAACTGAGTAAGACAGAAGCTAAGTGACATGCTAAAGATCACACAGCTAGTAAAGGTCTGAAATCAGATTTGAACTCAAGTCTTCTTGATTCCAGGCAGGGCTAGAACTCTGTCCCCTGTGACACCTAGCTGAGAGTGACATTGGACTGGAAAGTAGAAAAAATGGTTTATAGAGAACTGATAGCCAAGATAAGTTAGGCAAGAGTAAAACAGATCTTTGCTTTACTTGATAGATCCAAGTGACCTTTTCTAGGTGAACTAGAGCTTTGAATCTTGAAAACAAAATGTAGTAATAGCAGCAACAATAAAAACACATAGGCAGTTGTGGCTGCTGAACTATTATCAGTAATATAGGAAAGATTAGGGTATTGGAGAGAAACTGTAGGGTTGGAGAAAAAGAAATATCCCAATTTTCAAAAAAAAGAAAATGGAAGTGAACAGAGTCTGCCAACATTAAGTCCTTAAGCTTGATCTGTATTTTAGGAAACAGTCTGTAATGTATTATTAAAGAGATAGTTAATGAACGTCTAGAAAAAGGAACCATTATTAAAATGTACTATCATGGCTTCATCAAGAGCAGATCATGCTAGACAAACCTTATTTCCTTCTTTTGACAGGGTCTCTAAACTGGTAGTCTGGGGAAATGATACAGAGATAATTTACCTTGATTTTAATGAAGCTTTGATAAAGAATCAATCCCATGCTATTCTTGTGGGAAAGATGGAGAAATGTGTATTAGACAACACTATAATTACTGCACATGGACTGGTTGAAGAAATTTGAGAGTTTTAATTTGGAGGAGAGAAGACCCGAAGGAGATGTGATAGTTGTCATCAAGCATTTGAAAGACCATCATGTGGAACATGGATTAAATTTGTTTTGCTTGGCTCCAGAGGAAAGAACTCAAGTTGCCAAGAGGTCAGTAAAGGCTTAGTGCCGTGGAAAACTTCCTAATCGTTATGCCTAGATATGAGTGGCATGGGCTACCTCATGAGGTTAGCCCATGCCCCCCTTCCTTGGAGGTTATGAAATAGAGACTAGTTGACTTATTGTCATGTATGAAATAGTGGGGATTCATTTTGGGGTATGATTTAGAGCCCAGCACTTTTCAAACTGTGGGTTGTCACCCCTCAAGATCACAACCCACAGTTCAAGAAGTACTGAAGTGGTTAAGAGTGGAAAAAGTTTAAGAAGCCCTGATTTTAGACTATAGATAGTCACTCACATCACATTCTAAAATTCTGATATGCTCTGTTTCTGTAAAAGCTGGAAGGGACCTCAGAATCTAAAATTTTAGAAGTAGAGGGGACTTTAGAACACAGAATGGCATAGGTGGGAGAAACCTTAGAACACAGAATATTAGAATTCAAATCTGGAAAGTTCTTTAGAATGTCAGAGCCAGGAGGGACCTTACATCACAGAATGCTGAAGCTAAAAGGTATCAAAAATTACAAAATGACAGATTTAGTCCTGGCCTGATAAGCCATAAATTGGACAGGGTCCCTAAGCATGCTTTTCACCAGCCTCGGGTGGCTACATTGGCATAACATTTCACTGGAGACTTTCCCCTTCCCACTCTGGTTTTTCTTCATCCCTTCCCTACCCCTTAGTATTAATGAGGCCTCACTGGGAACTCAAAAAGGGCGAAATGGCTGCTTTCACATTCCACGTCCTTAGCGGCTAATTGTTCTGGCTTTTCGTTTTCTCCCTTTAAAATGGGAGCAAGGGAATCGGCTCCAGTCACTGACCACCTCTAAAATGCAAATTGCTATAATTTCAATCAATACATGCAGCACTGAACATTAAAAATGCAGATTTCCTACTGGGCGAAGATCAGGACTGAACCAGGCAGTAATTTAAAAAGAAAACGAAAAAAAAAATGGCTGGAGGACCACTCACAATCCCAAAGATGCAGATTTGGCTCTTAATTGGAAAATGAGGGGGGGGGGGGGGAAATCTCTCTGAGAAGGCTAAAATTAGTCATATACACCATTCCCCCCCACCCCCCCAAAAAACAAATCTCTCTGTGAGCTGCAAGATTGCATTAGCCTGCAATGTTCAGAAATGTTGCTATCTGGGCTCCAAGCCAAACACCTGTGCTAACTCACCATTACACTTCCTCCTTCTGCTTCCTCCCCATTCGCTTTTCTTCTTTCTGTCACTTTCTCCTCATCAGAGTGGTTATTAAACATCTTGAGCTCTGTGAGCATGAGCCCTATGCTTCACCTATAGATAGGTTTGATAGATTCATAGATCTACACTGGAAAAGCCCTCAGACCTTGCCCAGCTCCCTTATTTTCCAGAGAGAACTCAAAGTCACATAGGATTCAATGACTTGGCCAATGGCACGCAAATAGGAAAGGACAAAACTGAGATTCTAACTATGTCCTCTGACTCCAAACTCAGCATTCTTTCCTTATGCTCTGTAGCGGTTCCCCATTCAGAGGGTATTCATAAAAATTATCTCTAGATGGGACCTTCTAACATCCAATGTAAGAGTGAGGAGGAAGGGTGGACCTTAGAACACAGGCGATCAGATCTGCCAACAACATTAGAACCAACCATTTCAAAGCTAATGGGGAGCAACCTGAGAACACAGAAGGTAAGAACTGGTTGGAAACTGAGAATGTCAGAGGTAGAAGGGAGTTTAGAATAGAGAATTCCAGAAATCAGAAGGAACTTAAAACAACTAATGTCAGAGCTAGGAGGGCCCTTAGAACAGAGAATGTCAGAGCTGAGAGGGCCCTTAGAACAGTGAATGTCGGAGCTGGGAGGAACCTTAGAACAGTGAATGTCGGAGCTGGGAGGAACCTTACAACACAGAATGTCAGAGCTAGGAGGGCTCTTAGAACATAGAACGTCAGAACTAATGGAGAGGTAGCTCAAGATATCAGTCAAAAGTGAGGATTCCCTGAGTTGAACTTATGGGAAGACATGGGTAAGTGTTGCACAAGATGGGTTTTCATGGATGAATTACAATTATCAACATTGAGAGGAAGCATCCATAATGAGGAAAGCACAGATCCATTGATATGCTATGTGTCGAGATCACCCTTCCAGAAGCTGAAGGAAACTCCAACTTTAGACAACACATTACCCAT